>NC_136492.1:22309701-22319701 GCF_053919585.1 Euprymna scolopes | reverse complement strand
GAAGCCTGGTGGACAAGTCAGATATAGACTAAAGTACAGGATGTTTCAAAAGTCTTGGGCACATTTCAAGTCCTCATATCTGCTTAACTATGAATGATAATAAGAGGAAAGTGGTGCCATTTTAAAGCTAAATGCATTAATTTTTTTCTAAAGCTTTTCATTTTTTTTTCTTCATTTTTTTTTTTTAATTTCTTTTCAGGTCCAGTAATGGTGTTCACTCAACCAGAAAAGGCATTTTGTGTGCTTGAATTCGAAGAAAGCTGAGTCATGGACACTTATTCAATGTGAATTTCGCAAAAGAAAATTGGAAAACAGTCACTAGAAAGGAAATCCATAGTGAGATGGCATGGTAAATTCATGGCGGATGGGTGCTTATGCCCATATAAGAGAACGAGACGCCCCTCAACTTCAGATGTGGTTGAATAAGTTCAAGCTGCCTTCCAGCGAAGCCTCCATAAATTGATCAGAAGAGCCAGCAGGGAACTTCAGCATCCTACAACAACTGTTTGGCATGTCTTAAGAAGACGACTGCACATGATGCCCTTCAAACTACCGTAAGTCCAGTTAAAAGACACAAATAAACTAGATATTCAATGTCAAAATGTGTTCAAGACTTTTGGATCACCCTGTATATTTGGACCAGATTGCAGAAAGGAGTGTGAATTTTATAAACGATTCCATGGAAAGTATATTGGTTGGGGGGGGGAGTATAAACTAAGATTGTATGAATCCATACAGTTTTCTTTAAGAAATTCTTCTCAGCGTATTAATTGATTTTTATGAGACCAAAGTTGGTCGTGTGGAAAACAAAAGAAAAACCAAAGAATCCAAGCAAAGATTTGGAACTTCATGAACAAAGAAGTTATCTTGCGGAAACCAACATCGTACGGCTTTGCTAAGATTTTCTTTCGTCGCAGCATGAGCAGACAAAGGAACCGGAATCTTCTGATGAAGACGATTCTCTTCTTTGGCAAAAACATTGCAGTCTATTTATTTTGACCAAATTAGTAAAAGAGTTCAAGTCGCAGGTGACAGCTGGATTGCAACTAATTAACACCGATTCAAAAATAAATATTCTGTCTTGCCCTTCAAAAGTTGTGCGTTTTAAATGCATTCACAACTCTATATACTAAAACAGAAAATCGGTGGAATAATCGTGCACAATAAATGATGTCATTAAAGAATATTGCCATTCATCAAACTGTCATACATAAGTTCGAAACAGTATTGCCGCTGGTCTGTCATATATAAGTTTGAAACAATATTTTCGCTGGTCTGTCATATATAAGTTCGAAACAGTATTTACGCTGGTCTGTTATACATAACTTTGAAAGTATTTCCGTCAGTTTTTCATACATATGTTTGAAACAGTATTTATGCTGGTCTGTCATACATATGTTCCAAACAGTATTTTCGTCAATCTGTCATACAAAAGTTTGAAATAGTATTTTCGCTGGTCTGTCATACATAAGTTCGAAACAGTATTTATGCTGGTCTGTCATACATATGTTCCAAACAGTATTTTCGTCAATCTGTCATACAAAAAATTGAAATAGTATTTTCGCTGGTCTATCATACATAAGTTCGGAATAGTATTTATGCTGGTCTGTCATACATATGTTCGAAACAGTATTTTCGTCAATCTATCATACATAAGTTCGAAACAGTATTTTCGCTGGTCTGTCATACATAAGTTCGAAATAGTATTTTCGCTGGTCTGTCATACATAAGTTCGAAACAGTATTTTCGCTGGGCTATCATACATATGTTTGAAACAATATTTTCGTTGTTGTTTAACACTATTCTATTGGGCTGTCATGCTAAGTTTGAAACAGTATTTTAGTTAGTCTGTTATCATTCAGTTTGAAACTGTATTTTCATGGGTCTATCATGCTTAAGTTTCAAATAGCGTTTTTATTGGTCTGTTGCATTGAAGTTTGATACAGTACTTTTGTTAGTCTGTTCGAGAGAAAGATTCTCAAGTTCGACAAAAAGATTCTTGGCTTCCACAAAATACACCGGAAGAAGGTCGGAGGATACATCAACTGAAACATTGTGAAAATAACACTCAAGATGAGAACAGTAGTCCGAAGAATCTAAAAGATACAAATAAGAAACTGTTTAAATGAAATACTGTTTTTTTTTTTCATCGTATTACTTGTGGAATTATCAGGGTTTCAGATTGTGTAGATATGAAAAATTCTATAAACTATATGACCCCCTTTGATGACTTCATAAATGTGTTGATAAAAAAAGGTTCACATTGAGATTAGATTTCCAAACCCGTTTTTTCACCAAGTTATTGATAAAAAAAAAAAAGGGTCACGCCAGCATAAATATTTCTGGAATAAGATATCCTTATATTTAAACAAAGATATGAAGTGAAATTACTTTTTAGCTGATTCGGGTACCGAAAACCAAGACACGGACAATTTTTTTTTCTGGAAGAAGAAGGGAGAGGGGGGTTCTCTGTGGTGAATTAAATTATTTGTCATAGAACGATTTATAAAGCACTGTTTCAAACTTAGCATGACAGCCCAATAGAATAGTGTTTAACATCAACGAAAATATTGTTTCAAACATATGTATAATAGCCCAGCGAAAATACTGTTTCGAACTTATGTATGACAGACCAGCGAAAATACTGTTTCGAACTTATGTATGACAGACCAGCGAAAATACTGTTTCGAACTTATGTATGACAGACCAGCAAAAATACTGTTTCGAACTTATGTATGACAGACCAGCGAAAATACTGTTTCGAACTTATGTATGTTCTGGTGAATTAAATCATTTGTCATAGAACTATTTATAAAGCAACTGTTAACCACTATTTTTATGCCGTGTCCGCATTTTTTTTACCCTGCCCCACGAAGGTAAAATTAGGCACAAGGTCGGTTTTTAATATAGGGAAAATCAAGTTACCCCGAAAGGGCACTCAAAATAGTGACAAAAATTGTAATTACCTCAGTCTACAAGGATTTCTCTTTCACGAATTTGGGACAGAAAAGATGAAGTGTATCATCAGAAGTGTTACTACACTTTGATCCTAGCCAAAAAGTCATTATAAAATAAATTATTTTATTCCCAAAGCGGAAATAATAGAAGGGAAAAGTTGGACAAAAGTCGGTTTTAATGTGGAAGCATATACTAAAAACGAGCACTCTGGATTAAGACATTTTTTTTTTTTTTTTTTAAATATCCCGGTCTATCAACTTACCCACAGTAGAATTTTCACGGCCCGTTGTTCTATCATTGTTGCTAAGCGACGACATTGGAAAATATGGCTTTACCGATGATAGATAAATTAAAATAATGGTTTTGATTATTAGTAATTATCAGGGAGGGTATTCTGAGACAAAACTTAACTAAGATCACTCTCAGACTTATACGCTAAAGTTCTGTACATTTTAAAGAAAATCTGTTAAGTTGTTTTGGAGTCTATAAGGAACGAACTCACATACACAAAGTTGCATTATATAATTGTATATATATATATATATATATATATATATATATATATATATATATGATGATTGCAACGTCTTATCAGACAAGTGCCACTCCCTCAGACACAAAGTCCATGAACCCGAAAATGACTTCCATCGCCACAGGACCATTTTAATAGACAAATGCCTGAGAGAGTATCTATACACAGATAATGTCTTAGCTTTGTACGACAGCTAAGTCTCTCTCTCGGTTCAAAATGTTGAGATCCAGCAACAAGCAAGAGCAAGATAGCCAGCAACAAGTTAAACTGCAGACCAGCTTAATGCAGGTACTGGTCTCCCGCTTTATGGTTTTTTTAAATCAGAGATTTGCTTCTTCTAGAAAGGTTGCCTTCACCATGGCTTACAGGAGCCCTCTCCACCCCAACACACACATACATACACACACACAAACACACACGGTGCTAGTTGGCGTTGACACCGAAAAAGGGTTCATTCGCCCCTTGGAAGGTCTTGTTTTTAATCCTTCAGGGAGACTAGCCACCCTCCTCACTAAACAAGTCTGGTGGGGGAACCAGTTTAGTCGCTGATGACCCGACCATGAGGCAGGTAGTACTGGGTTACATGGTACCAGTAGCATATGACATGATTATACACACACACACACACATATATATATATATATATATATATATATATATAGTATGTATATGTTTTTTTTGTTTTTTTTAATTACATTTTCACTCCAAACAAGGCATATTGAGACTTTGTTGTAGGGGGCTACTATCAGGGACATGGGCATCAGGGGTACTGTGTAGGGAGTTGGGCAGCAAGATGTCGTTTCACGTTGCACTTGAACTTCTGCATGTCAGTACAGTTGGAGAAGGGAATCTAGCTGTCCTGGGGAAGAAACTATTGGAGTAAAAGGCTCTCTTGCATCTAGGGATCTCTACTGTGAAGGGGTGGAATTTAGCTGCTTGTCGGGTTTGTTGGGGGTATTTACGTCGAGGGAGCACAAGTGCTTGCAGTTTGTCAGAGCATTCACCGTTAAAGTACTTGTAGAAAAGGCAGAGGGATGCAAAATTTCGTCGATTGGACAAGGGCTGAAGTTTAGATGACAGTTCAGGACCGATCAGATTGGTGACTCTCTTTTGAACCTTTTCTAGGAGCAAGAGACTAGTGGTAGATGCACCAGCCCAAATATGACAACAATACTCCATACATGGGTGAATGGTGGCCTTATAGAGGTATAGGATACTTTCGGGCGTTAGTATCTTTCTAGCACGGTAGAGAGAACCTACATTCTTTGCAGCGGTCCTAGCGATACTCTCGATGTAATTGTTCCAACTCATGTTTCCTGAGAGCGTTAGGCCAAGGAGTTTAAAGGATGTACTTTCAGATAAAGAGTCATTAGCCATTTCTATTGGTGATAGAGAAGGTTTCTTGTAATTATTGAAGGAAACGAGTTTGTCTTGGCAGCATTGAATGTGACCATCCATTTTTGTCCCCATTCCACTACAGATCGGAGGTCATCCTCTAGTGCTTCTGCCATTTCTTTGTGTTCATTTGTTTTCCTGTCGTGTCTGTTATAGAGTGTGGTGTCATCAGCATATATACCCATCTTACAGACAATTTTGTCAGGGAGGTCATTTATGAATATTAGGAATAACAGAGATTCCAGGATAGACCCCTGAAGCACTCCTGCATTTATATCATATTGTTTAGATGTACAACCGTTGAGGACAACCTGGATTTTTCTCTTATCTTAGAAGGATTTAATTATGTCATGTATTCTTCCAGTGATACCATATGATCTGATTTTCCTGAGAAGACCTTCGTGCCATACCCTGTCAAAAGCCTTAGATATATCTAGAGCTATTGCTCTACCCTCCCCCGCTTTGTCCAGTGACTCGTATATACGTTCTGAGATTACAGTTAGGATGTCTGCTGTTTAACGGGCTAGTCTAAATCCATATTGTTGGTCAGTCAGAAGTTTAGCATCTGTAAGGTGATGGACTAGAGCTTGGTTAATTATTGTCTCAAATATTTTGGCGAAAAGTGGGAGGAGGCTAATGGGGCGATAATTTACTGGGTCAGTTCTTTCGCCAGAATTCTTGAAAACTGATACTACAGAAGCAGTTTTCCAGCAGGCAGGAAAGCAAGATTCATTAAAGCATTTGTTGTAAAGTTTGGAGAGAACTGGAGCTACTTCGGTGGAGCACTTTTTTAATAGCACAGCTGGGATGAGGTCGGGTCCACATGCTTTTACAGTGTTAAGATTTCTTATGATAGCATGCACCTTAGAAGGGGTGATTTTCAGATCGTCTAGTGTGGTGTCTGTCCGCAAAGGAAAGTCAGGGAGGGGGTGGTTGGCAAGGTCCAGTGTGGAGTTAGTGGCAAACCGACTGGCAAGCATGTTAGCCTTCTCAGTTGCAGAGCAAACAACCTCATGATTGTTGGATAGTAGGGGGATTTTTGATTGGCCATTATTTACTACACTGTTGTAGATTATCCAAATGTCATGGGTCCCTAATTTCTGTGCTTCGATGCGTTTTTTGGTAGTTTCAGTAAATTCTCTCTTACCTGTCGCTATTTCTTTCTTACAGTTACTTCTGCCTTCTATATACTTCTGCCTGTTTGAACTGGACTTATGTCGGTAAAATCTGTGGTATGCATGCTGCCTTTGTGCGATGGTGGCTGCACAAGTACAAGTGAACCATTGGGGAGAGTGGGGCTTGCTATAAAATTTCCGTGTGGGAACATGTGCTTCAATTGCTGTTTTGAACCATTCAGTGGTCTCATTTGCTGCGCACTGTTCAGCAGGAAGTGAAAAGATATTTTGCCATGGGGCGTCCCTGATGAGATCCCTGATGCCTTCCCACTCAGCCTTTTTATAATATATATCTTTTTATAATATATATATATATATATATATATATATATATATATATATATAGATAGATAGATAGATAGATAAATAGATAGTGTGTATATATATATATATATATAGTGTGTGTATATAGTGTGTATATATGTATATATATAGTCTATATATATATATATATATATAGTGTGTGTATATATATATATATAGTGTATATATGTAGTGTATATATCATCATCATCGGCGGTCACTCGTGTCCGAGTAAGACTGTCCTCCGTTGTGGCTTCTGTGGGTCCTCAGGTGAGCATAGAGCCCAATCCTAGACCCAATTTGTCTTGTGCAATTTGGGCAGATAAAGGTAGTGGTGGTGGGGTAGGGTTGGGTGTGTCTGGTTAATAATCTGTCCTTTCTGTGCTTGCGCCTATCCTCAGCAGCTTTATTTAGGTCACTACTATAAAGCGCAGCACCTTTGTGGACAGCGCTCCTCCATGCCAACCTGCTCCCAGCCACGTCCTCCCATGTCTTAAGGTCCATGTGAAACCGCTTTAGATTTGCTTTGATGTTGTCCTTATACCTCATCTTTTGGCCACCCTGGGCACGCTTTCCCTCAACAAGCTGAGAGTAGAAAATCTGTTTTGGGAGGCGGAGATCCGGCATTCGGACAACATGACCAGTCCATCTGAGCTGGCGTTGAGCAACAGTAGCGGTGATAGTGGGAATGTCAGCCTCACTCAGGACGCTGGTGTTGGTGTGTCGGTCCTTCCAACTAATTCTGAGGATTTTTCGGAGGCATCTTTGGTGGTACGTCTCCAGGGTTTTTACGTGCCTCCTGTATGTGGTCCAGGTCTCCGATCCATAGAGAAGAGTGGGCAGCAAGACAGCTTTATATACCATGATTTTGGTCTTTGCCAGAAGGTCACGGTTCTCAAATACTCTCTTCCTTAGCCTTGAGAAAGCCCCACTGGCACAGCTGAGACGGTGTTGTATTTCATCATCTATGTTGGCTTTTGATGATAGGATGCTGCCTAGGTATGGGAAGTGGTCCACATTTTCCAGTCTTGCGTTGTCAATGGAGATGTTTGGGGGTGAGACTGGAGTACTGTTTGGTGGTGATTGATGGAGGATTTGGGTTTTTTTTATATTAATTGTTAGTCCTAGCTGTTTGTACGCCCTCGTGAAGGCAACCAGTGTACACTGTAGGTCCTCTTCTGAGAGGGCTACAAGGGCGTTATCGTCTGCATACTGTAGCTCCATAATGGATATGGTGTTCGTTCGACCTTTGGCCCTAAATCTGTTGATGTTAAAAAGTCGGCCGTCGGTTCTGTACATAATCCGAACTCCATGGGGAAGATGTTTGTCCGTAAGATGGAGGATAGCAGTAATGAAGATGGAGAACAGGGTTGGGGCAATGACACATCCCTGTTTCACTCCCGTGTCAACCCTGAAGGGCTCTGTTTCATCTCCACTACTACTGAGGACTGTAGCTGACATATTGTCATGCAGCAGTCTCAGTACCTGAATGTAACTCTCTGGGCATCCAAACCTTGCAAGAACCAGCCAAAGGGCTTGACGGTTCACAGAGTCAAAGGCTTTAGTAAGGTCTATAAAAGCCATGTATAATGGTAAATTTTGCTCCCTGCACTTTTCTTGGAGTTGACGAGCAGTGAAGATCATGTCCATCGTGCCTCTATTTGGTCGAAAGCCACTTTGGGACTCGGGAAGGATGGTTTCTGCAAGGGGTGTAAGCCTGTTGGCCAAAACCCGAGCTAGGGCTTTCCCTGTGGTAGAGAGGAGAGAAATGCCCCGGTAGTTCCCACAGTTTGCCTTGTCTCCCTTCTTAAAGATGGAGACAACTAGGGCATCTCTAAGTTGTGCAGGGATTTTCTCTTGTTCCCATATTTTGAGCAGCAGGGCATGGATGTGTCTGAGAAGATCAGGCCCGCCTTTCTTCAGGATTTCTGCTGGGATGCCGTCAGAACCAGCCGCCTTATTGTTTTTCATCTTCCTAATTGCATCCCGCACCTCTTCCAGACTGGGTGGTTCTCCCATGCTCTCAATTATGGGCTGTTGGGGGAGTTTTTCAAGGGCCTCCATCTCTGGAGTGGTGTCCCTGTTCAGAAGATCCTTGTAATGCTCTTTCCATCTATTTGTTATTTCTCCCTTTCCTTTCAGCAGCGTGAGCCCATCCTTAGACCGAAGGGGGGTCAGAGAATGGTAGCTGGGGCCGTATACCACTTTTGTGGCTTCAAAGAATCTTCTGGTGTCCCCAGAGTCAGCAAACTGCTGAATCTCCTGAGCCTTCTTCATCCACCAGATGTTCTTCAGCTTCCTGACTGTCGATTGGACAGCCGCTTTAGCCTTGGCATGGGCAGCCCTTTTAACCTTGCAATTGATGTTATTCTGCCAGGTGATAAAAGTTTGTCTCTTGGTGTCTATAAGCTGTTGGATTTCGGTATCGTTTTCATCGTACCAATCCTGATGTTTCCGCTTTTTCTGCCCTAGGATGCTTATACTGGAGTCCATGATGGCAGAAGACAGCTTGTCCCAGTGCTCTTCAGCGTCATGCGGATACTGCTTGGGCAGGTCCGCACTAAGAGCCGCCTGGAGGTGTTGTTGGTAGGTGATATCGCCCAGCTGCTCGATGTTGAGCTTTGGTCGGCTCTGTCTTTTTTGCATCCTTTGCTTCCGCATTAAATGGATAGACATGATGGAGCGAATAAGACGGTGGTCGGTCCAACAATTGTCTGTACTGGTCATTGCCCTGGTGTTCAGCACATCACAGCGGTCTTTGGCACGGACAATGACATAGTCAATGAGGTGCCTGATTTTACTTCGAGGGTGCATCCATGATGTTTTGAATGCGTTTTTTTGTCGGAAAAGTGTGTTCGTGATGATCAGGTTATGTTCTGAGCACTTTGTCAGTAGGAGTGTACCATTTGAGTTAATGTTCCCAACTCCTTCTCTTCCAAGCGTTCCTCTCCAGTGCTGAGTGTCTCGTCCCACTCTAGCATTGAAATCCCCAAGTAGGATAATCTTGTCCCCCTTGGGGGCCCCGGATAAAATGGTGTCAAGGTCAGCATAAAAGGTCTCCTTTATTTCATCATGTGCATCAAGTGTTGGAGCATACACACTAATCACAGTGGCCATTTGGTTGCCCGCAAGCATCAGGCGCATGGTCATTAGCCGTTCGTTGATGCCAACAGGGGGCTCATTGAGGTGGCGGATGAGGCTGTTCTTTATAGCAAAGCCCACGCCATGGATACGCGGCTCTTCTGCAGGCCTTCCTTTCCAAAAGAAGGTGTACCCGCCTTTCTCCTCCCTCAGCTGCCCGTCGTCAGCCAGTCGGGTTTCAGAGAGCGCAGCTATGTCAATCTGGAACCTCCTTAGCTCTCTTGAGATAATGGCAGTTCTTCTTTCGGGTCGATCACTTGTTTTGTTGTCCATGAGGGTCCTCACATTCCAGGTTCCAAAATATAGGCATAAATTTACTTTCTTTTTCCGACCGCGTGGTGGTGATCCCTCTGGATGCGGTAGTCCAGACGGGTTTTTTTGAGGCAGGCTATTTTTAGGGGTACCTTTTCTAACCCCCCTCCCCTACTGGGGTGAGCAGAGTGGATCCTAAACAGGGCTGCTCAGTCATGGATGCAGCTGCCGAAAAACTCTTTCT
>NC_136492.1:22257201-22307201 GCF_053919585.1 Euprymna scolopes | reverse complement strand
ATATTCGTATATGTATATATATATATATTCGTATATGTATATATATATTCGTATATGTATATATATATATATATATTCGTATATGTATATATATATATATATTCGTATATGTATATATATATATTCGTATATGTATATATATATATTCGTATATGTATATATATATATATATTCGTATATGTATATATATATATTCGTATATGTATATATATATATATATTCGTATATGTATATATATATATTCGTATATGTATATATATATATATATTCGTATATGTATATATATATATATATTCGTATATGTATATATATATATATATTCGTATATGTATATATATATATATATTCGTATATGTATATATATATATATTCGTATATATATATATATATATATATATTCGTATATGTATATATATATATATTCGTATATATATATATATATATATATATTCGTATATGTATATATATATATATTCGTATATATATATATATATATATATTCGTATATGTATATATATATATATATATATATATATATATATATATATATATATATATATATATATATATAACACAATTCGTGGCAATTATTGCCACCGGAATCATGACGTGTACTTCTGTAACATACTTTTTCTAATACTCTTTGTCAACTATATCACTGCTTGTCTTGATTATTACCGGCCTCCAAGGCTACGACACTTCTCAAGCGAAATGCCACTTGATGATAAGGGTTAATGAGATGTACGGATGGATTTATTTTTAGTTGAATGATGAAGATTATTGTGAGAGGATTGAATATAATGAATGGACTCCAATAAACTATTGTAGACTTTCAATATTCTTTTAAAAAAATGCTCAGCCTTGTTTGTTTTGTGTAAGCATAAACCTTTATTGGAGAAAGTGATCTTGCTTGAGCCATCCTTTAAACTTATTATAAAATATAAAAGAAAAGATGAGGTCATTGTCGTTTGGCTTTTTTTTTTTATTTCCCCACCCCCTTTTTGGAGTGGAGTAAGTTTATTTCTTACTGTCTGAGGCACCTGATTGGAGTGCAAACAAGGCACCCCAGGTAACGCTGGCTTGACCCTCCTCACCTTCTCATCTTGTCTCATATCTATCTACAGTAGAAAATGTACTGTGATTCAAAGCAGTTATGGCCCCAGAATCATGACGTATACATCTGTAACAAACTTTTGCTAGAAGAGTTATTGTTAATTATACCACTGTGTCCGTCTTCATTATTAACGGCCTACGAGGCCACAACAAATCAAATTAAAAATTAATTGAAAAGCGAAACAAATTAGAAAATAAGTGATAATAAAATTGAAAACATTTACGCAGGTTCCAGAGTTTAAAATTATCGTAGATATGGGAGGTAACTCGGGCGGGATTATTAAACTAACTTCAATTCCTATCAATTTCCATTTGTTGCAGACGTGAAAGAATATGAAATGAAAGGATTAAATAAATTGCAATGCCACTGCAGGCAAGAATGAATTTCATCATATCTTTCAAGATGGTAAGATTTATCTTTTCTTGAAATAAAAAGTATTAAAAAAATGGATAAATATTTAAAAAAAAAAATCTTAGTAAAACATCTCGAAAATTTATATACTTTTAAAATTTTCTCTTTCTACTTAAAAAGGCGGGAATAATTGGCAAAGCTACTTAATGTCGTCCGTTTAGAAAATCTATTTCAATGTTATGAGAACTTCAATTTAATCCTGTTTAACGCTGAAAACATGGCAATTAATCAAACATTTAGCAGTAAATAAGGAACACGACATTATCATATTTGATTTAACATCTGTTTAACGGTTTTAAAAAATTGCTAATCAAAACTAACTTATCGCTTGCCAGGTCGTTATTTATCTTTCTTTCTATTAAATCTAACCTTACCAATTCCCCCCGGATTTTTTTTCTATTCATGTTCTAGGTGTATCAGAATTTTGGGGTAATTTTTGACACCCCTAACACAAAACTGCGAATAAAAAATATATAAAAAGAAGAAAAAAAAATCGTAATTTCTCTTTTTAAAGTGGGTTGTTTATTTTCTGTATGGAATATACTTCCAAAATACACTATCAAAGTTGTTCAAGAAAGAATAGAAATATTAGTTTTTATTTAAAAAAAAAAAAACAGGTGTTTACAAAGTGCCGGTGCGCGTTCAACCAGCCATTTTTTTTAACGTATAAAATCAATTGAATTTTACGAGTAAAATTTTTTTCCATTTTTAAATTTTAAAAATCTGTCAAAATTTTTCTATTGGTTCAATTTTTACGATATTTTCAGGGTCAATGTGGAATTTTATGCTCTTTCCAATAAATCGAATATAATATTTTAGACAAACGTTTTTTTTAACCCTCCCCCCATTTTAAAATGTCTATTAAAATTTTAATAATTAATTAACGTACCAAAGTATATTTATCACAAATTGAAGATAAAAGATCAATAAATAAAATATTCTAATTTAAAACAACAACAACAACAACAACAACAACAACAACAAAAAAGAAGTGTTTTTTAGAATTTTACCTGTAAAGTCCAAAGTGTAAAACCCCATTTTTTTTGTAAACCACGTTGATTTTTTTTTAATGAAAGCTCATGTTATGCTTATATCGTCAAGTAAATACCGGACGCTGACGGCAATTTTTTCTATTTCATTCAATGTTTTCTTTTTTTTTTTAGATATTTAAAAACAAAATTCACTCGATAAAGTAGAAATAAGATATAATAATCAAAAACTCGTGTATTTCATTAAGAGAATTTAAAAAAATCGGTCGACTGGATTTTTTGTTTAACAGAAAAAACTTATAAGTGAATGTGTGCTTTTTTTCAGCTATGGAGGCCCCAAAATACTAATTTTAGTTAACAGCACGCAATAAAAAGACATTAATTCTGGCGTTTATAAGTCACCGTAAGATAATCGCGAAAAAAAAAATCAGAGATTTCTCTCCCTTTATTTGACCAGTAAAAAAATCTGAGTTCGCGTTTTTTTTTAAATCCTTGTTTAAAAAAGTATTTTATTTAAAAAGGGCATGGAATATTAGTATAAATATGGATAAATTCTTAACAATGAACAATGGAAATACACATCAAATAGAATTTTTTATAGGTAAGTGATTTTTTGGAATTTATATATATTTTTATAATCGAACTAAGTAAAATTTCGTTGATTTTCTGTAAATCTTTTTAAAAGAAAACCGATTTAAAAAACAAATATTGCATACTTTGCTATTAAACTTGTTATTTTTTAAAAATTTGGTCTTTAATTGAAAATAAATTAGAGGTTGAATTACATTTTTCAAGTAGTTATAAGCTTCGAAAGATAGTAAGTTGATTTATTCAAGTTCATATACGACATTTTTAATGGCCGATTCTGATACATCTACTCATGTTCACCACTAACAAGGCATATCGCCACTTGAACGTAACGGGCTACTATTTGCAACCGTGCATAGGAAAGATTAACAAGATGTTGATTTACATTACATTTAAACCTGAGAGAGAGAGAGAGAGAGAGAGAGAGAGAGAGAATGGGATGATTTGGAAAGAAGAGATAAAAATCAAATGTATGTGTACGATAGAGAGAGAGGGGGGATCTGAATAGGGGTGGGAATAATCCTTTCACATATACTGATGTAATAAAATCGTTAATCTTAAACACTGTCTTTACATTTTAACGGGCCCAGCACGTTGCATACACAGACGGTCGCAAAGAAAAAAAAATCTAACTTAGCTTTTTTCTAAGTTGAAATAAAAGGCATTTCTTGACGGTACTTTCGAAACAACGTATTGTTTAAAAGTCTCTTAGTTCACCATGCATTTAACAAAACTTTATCGTCGAACACTTGCTTTTTTCTTCTCCTGTGTTGATATGTCTGTTTGTCTTGTCGCAACACGAGTTTCAAATCTCTCACGCTAACCCGTCTTCGCCTTACTGCCCAGCAACGCGTTTTTTTTTTTTTTTTTTTTTTTTTTTTTTAAATCTCTCTTTTTCTTTCCGCTGCGGTCTGCATCTCATCCCACGACATACAATTGTCCGACCACTTTTTTGTTCAAAGTTCGGAATGTATCTTGCATTGTCTCATGCGTCCAAGTTCTCTTGTAACTCATTTGGTTCCTTTTTTCTCCACTTCCCTTTCCCTTCTCTTCCTCTGCTGCAACGTCACCTCGCGCACCGACTTGCTCATTTGCAATATGTAAGATACCGTAGCTGCTGATGCACACATGTCAGCCAGCGGCTCTGTTACATTGAGAGGTTGACTTTTGGCCACCTGTGAACCTCTGTCCTTATCCTTCTCTCCGGTTGGCCGGACCGCCGTGTCTTGCGTCTGTTTTCGTTAACAGGCTGAGAGAGTAGCAGAACTACTCTCCGATGAAAGTGACGGGATTTCTTGACTTCCGCTTTTAGGCACCACCTATCCTTTTAGGGAACTCTTACTGCGCCTGCCCTTCCCCCATCGTTATCTTAAAAATGCCACTTCCACTACTCGATCTAGGTTCAGGCTCATCACGTCTAATACAGTTCCCCACCCCTTAGACATACGTGTGTTCGCTTTCACTCAGTAGTAAAATGGCTTCCTATTCTCGATTGATGCTGGATTTTGCCTAGAGAAGATTTATAATCTAAATCTGACGAGAAGCAGGAGAATAATAATAATAAAAAAAAAAAAAATCAAAGAAAAGACTTTTCAAGGGCAACCAGGTGAGCGAAAAAGAAAAAAAGAAAAAAGAAAGAAGAAAAAAAAAACATCCGCTCCACATAACACCTAAAACAATAAAAATTAAATTAAAATCAACAAAGAAAATGGCGAGCAATTACGAGAATTGTGCACAGGTGAGCTTAGGAATTTGAGAACGGTGAGCTGGGAATTCTTATTGTTCGCCATCTTTTTTTTTTTTTTTTTTTTTTTTTTTAATAGAAAAAAAAAATGAAGAAAGAAATTAGCAAACAAGTTGAGAAGTGTTAACATTCTTTAATGTAATCAAGAACGAACACGGAAACTAAAAGTGGAATCAAATCAAATAATTTACGGTGTAAATCAGTTCACACTGGCATAAATAAACGTGAGTATATTTGAAACGCACAAAAAGAAATGACGGACAAAACATTATCGTTCAGAGATCTGCATATTCATCATCTACTAGAATATGGAAATTCTTCGGAAATGAATGTTAATAAGTGGGTCATCTATATATTCACGATGCATCACTTATAACGGCCAAAAGCTACTCGAGGATAAAGGTCAATGAGATGGGTCAATTGCCAGTTGAATGATGAAGAATATTATGAGAGGATTGAAAATGATGCATGGAATGAACAAAAGCTAATTATCTCATACACAGGATGTCTTCAGATAAGCTGAGAAAATCTTACTCTTTTCTTTTTCAGGATCAGTGGTCGTGTATTGGGAAAACTGTATCATGTATAACTGCAGTATACGGCAAAAGATAAACTACCAAACAGACCGCTAAACCCCAACGATTTCGTTTTACCATTTTTTGATAATTTAAAAATTAGAAAAAAAACCGAAGAAATCACTGATATGTGTAATCAAATTAGTAACACTCACACTATTCACAGTATGAACTACTCTCCTGATAATATACATATTTTACTAAACCAGTTAGGCACGGATCCTGTGGCCAGAAGTGGCGATTACCTATAATATAAATGTCACCTGTATGTTTACATGAGTGTATGTAAGTATGTTTGTATATCTGTCTTAAACTTTCGACAGAGGCGACAGATTTTCACGAGATCGGTATCATTTTGAAGCTCGACCTTTCAGACGACAAATATCGAACAGTTCCTAAAAACATGAATTCTTTCACCCTCAACTGGGCACGTTTCTACAGAGAAGAATCGCTTTTTTTCGCCGAATTTTCGAAAGTCATCACCTCTTTTCGATTGACTAGCATTAATTTCGCCACTTCCGGTTTGGCGATGGACGCACGGCAAAGACGTCACATTGTTTTGTTCCCCCCCCACGTTCTTTTTCTCTTTTGCGGTACGGGTTCGAGCCTGCCTGCCTGCCTGCCTGCTACCACTTTTTTTTTTAGCTCAACACACACCTCCAAACGCCCAGCCAACGCAGGGCACCCAGGCTAGTATATTTTTAGCGATATGTTTTGAATGAATTCAATTATTTACGAAAGTGCATTTTTACCTAAATGCGAGTTGGGAATAATTTTCCCTTTTAACCAACTTGGTACCCCCACATGGGGAGCGGTATATATATTATTATTTTTAAAATGTAATTATCCACTGACACGTGTTTCGTCGTCTACGATGCATCAGAGTGGCTATATATATATATATATATATATATATATATATATATATATATATATATATATATATATATAATCAAGGCATGCTTGATTAAATACAACAGTTTTCTTTCTTCTTGATTTTTCTGTTGATTTTCTTGATCCGCCGAGTATTTTTTTTCTCGTTTCAGTTGGTAAGTTGTGGTGTAACAGAACGAGAAAATCAACAGAAAATAAAGAAAAAAAAGAAAACTGCCGTATTTAATCAAGCGTGTCTTGATAATGACTTGTTGCCAAAATATATACATATATAAGTGTAACGTATGAGCGCATATAAAATCAGCAGGAGCAACTGTTAAAGCACATATGCACGTTAACAGGACTCGGCGCCAGCCCACAAGTCCAAAGAGACTCGAGCTTGGCTTCAGAAGTACTGCTATGACTTTAAACCCTTCCCTCAATGGCCCGACCCCTCTCCCGACCATAACCCACTAGACTATTTCATTTGGTCATACGTCGAGAACATCACCAATATGACCTCCCACAACACTAAAGCCAGCCTGATCGCCGCCATCCACTGAATATTCGCGAAGTTCCCACTGGTGCACGTGAAAAGGCATGCTCCTAGTTCCGGACCTGTATCAAGGCAGTTATTGAGGCTGAAGGTGGCTAAATTGAATAGATGTCAGCTCTACTAGATCATCAAGTTACCTGAATTGATTTTTTCAATAAAAGTTTTAAAATAAAGCTGTAGTGTTGTTTTCTTTAGGTCGACACTTATGTCGTTCCACCCTATATTAATCTAACACTTATCATTTTACCTTGAAGTATTTATTTTTCATAAAAAAATAAAAAATAAAGTCCACATTACTAAACCTTAAGCCTAGCGGAGTATTTCAAATATAATAATGATCCGTTAATTAGTTTAGGAGTGAATGCGAATTTAGTTCCTTTCTTGTACAGACGATATCTTAATGGCTGACACAATTCACGATAATCCTGCCCTTCCGATTTGATAATAAATTAACGTATGCTGGAAATGTAGTCCCGTTCTCTGACGTCACACTGCGCCTTCCTTGTCGGCCAGGGAAGAGACAAAATCAAAATGAGGTTGCGAACAATTCAAATTAGTATTCCCAGACAGACAAAGCCAGAGTCCAAAATCAATAAGCGGATACTTTGTAAAGGTGGGAGAATGCGAGAAGAAGAAGAAAAAAAAATGGCTGCTATTTCTCGACCGCATGACTTGTGGAGAAAGCAAGGTGGACGTGGTGGGAGAGGGATAGAAGGCTTGCTAAGGCGGGAAAGAAGATAACCAATAATTATCACCTGTCCTCAATTTCGATTATACACTTTTCAACGCAGTAAACAAAAGAAAAATGGAAAGTAGTTAGACCTACAGCAGGTCCAATAAAAATCTTGATAAAATTGCTGTATGCTTAACAGTATCTCTACATAAAACTAAACGAAAATTCCATGAGCAGAGTTTCTTTCCTAAAACTGTCCGTTTGCGAAACACAATGCCGCTGGGCTGCTTCTCAGCTGACTATAACATGATCGTTTTCAAATCTAATGTAAATAAGTTATTTTTGAGCCGTCTTCTTAAATAATCAAACCCTACCCAAGTTCTACCATTACTGATCATCATGGTATTGTCTCATAGTCTATCCAACAGTCATTAACCCTTATCTCCTAGCAGCTCTTTGGCATTGATAAATGGTACCCTCTAGTAAAAAAAAAAAAAAAAAAAAAAAAAAGAAGAAGATTATGGCCATGGAAAAATCTGACAAAAAAAAATCTGTTTAGGTATTAGAATTACTTTTATTTTAGAAGGATGTTATAAAATAAATAAATTCAATTATTAAAATAAAATTATATATATATATATATATATATATATATATATATATATATATATATATATATATATATATATATATGTACATGTGCGTATACACGTATACATATTGACGTACACACTTTGTAGCCATTCCAAGATCTTATTTGAGTCAAAAATACTATGTTATCTATTATATAAATCTCACCTGTCTGTTTAAATGTATGCATGCATGTATGTATGTATGTATGTATGTATGCATGTATGTATGGCTGCCTAAAACTTTCGACAGAGGCGACGGATTTTCACAAGATCGGTATCGTTTTGAAGCACGACCCGTCGGACGACAAATATCGAAAAATTGGCTAAAAACATTAATACCCTCACCCTCAACTGGGCACTTTTCTACAAGGAGGGGTCGCTTTTTTCGCCGATATTTTTGAAAGTCATACTCTCTTTTCGATTGACTAGCCTTAATTTAAACCTTCGCCACTTCCATTTATTTTCATATTATTTCTCCCCCAAACACCCGAGCAACGCCGGGCACCAAGGCTAGTTTCAAATATTTAGTCAGGGTTTATTTCTATGGAGAAAGTATCCTCATGCCAGGTTGTTCTGACAAAACCCCTGTACAGAGAGACATTAGACACTCGAGGATAGTGTCTAGTCGGCATTCAAGTTCATTTTCAATTTTCTTTTCATTTTGTGTTTGATGGGGATGGGGCATCCTACCAGACGCCAGACATTCACCCGCTATTTCAGACACTCCAACCGAGAGATCTTTTTAAAGATTCTAGCCATCCTTTGAAGTGCAATTATGGTTTACAATGTGATCTGTTAGATCTATCGGAACTAATTCTAAAATGATATGAGCAATACAGGACTTAAATGCAAAAAACAGAACATGGCGGTAAACTGAAGGCTTTTACCCCCTCCCCCCCCAAAAAAAAAACTGTCTTGGTGGTCTTTCTGCTTTTAGGCACATATCCGCGTGTGCGTGTGTGTGTATGGGGTAGAGGAAACAGTGTATATAAAAAGAAGTTTTCTAAGTTTGTAGGTTGAAGTCAGTTAATAGCCCCCCCCTCTCAAATAAAAGTTGATGAAAATGTTTAAAATTCCTGAAGCCAAACCGTAATTTGCACCTGCATACACATCTTCTGGCATTTAGCATCAACAAACTCTTGGCAGAAACTGCAAATAAGTAAATACCGATTTTCCCATATGCACATAGAAGCGAAGTTAGTCTGCAGGAATTGGTAATGGAATCGAGGAAAAAAAAAAAAATGCTAATTCTTTTACCATAATTGAAAGTCTGGCATTTTTTTCTTCTTTGTCTGAATCATCATCATCACCATCATCATTTTGCGACCGCGGTCGAAATGATGGAGTTAGGGTTAGCTCCCATCATCTTTTCATATGGCTGCTGATGTGTGTGCAAACCACCACTACACAAACTGTGTAAAATAGGAGGGATGACTTGCCTTTTTACCTACATATAACGCCTTGGTAGTCCCAAATGGCCACCCCTCTGATACTGGCCAGGCTCAGCATTGCTTAACTTCAGTGATTTGATTAAAACTGGTGTGCCAATGTGATTGCGCCGTAAATTCTCTACCAAACCGTATACATTTTTTTTTTTTTACATAGGCGTCACTACTTATCAAGGCTGAGAGGCCACTCAAGGATAAGGGTTAAAGAGTGTACAGTAGTCAAAAGGACAATATAGTAATCGATAGTAATGGAAGTTCGGTAAATTTGTTAACTTAAGTGGAACGGCTCATCAGAAACTTGTTCACGTTGGACTTGAAGACAACCATATTATAGACAGCTGGAAAGCAGTAAAACGGAAGACACACAGGCGTGCAGTTCAAAGAAAGAAGCTTTGTTCATGGAATCTACGTTTAGGTTTAGGCACAGATAAAGAGTGGGGGGGATTATCGATAGTGTTTTCAGCTAGACGAGTGTTTCTTGTGAAAGATTAGCGATGGGGGGGACCATAGATTGAAGCTCAGTCGAACACTTTCCATGAAAATAACGATAAAGCAGAGACAAACTCGCAACATCTCTTCTGTGAGATAGAGGTTGCAGCGAAGAGAAAAGGACATCTTCCACGAGGTCACGAAGTCTATTTTGAACCCTATCAAGGCAAGACAAGTCCTTTCTAGCATCTCCTGCCCAGATGTGGCAGCAGTATTCCATGTATACATGTTGAAAGATTTTCATTTCAGAATTTTATTTGGATGAAAAATGTTTTATCAACACAACAAAACAGCGACCAAGATGATCGCTTTCCTTGCCTTCACTTACACGACTACATATGAATATGAATATACTGTAGAACCCTGGGATACGGCATCAAAAATTAGTAATAAAATACAGTACAGTATATAAAACACATGCATATAATTAAATAACGTTATAAACTAGCCTGGTTGCCCGGCGTTGCCCGGGTGTTTTGAGGTGTATGTTGAGCAAAAAAAAAAAATAATAAATAATAAGTGGTAGTGGGCAGGGGCAGGCAGGCAGTCTCGAACCCATACCGCGATGGAGGAAAAGAACACAAAAAAAAGAAGTGATGTCTTTGCCGTTGCGTCTCTCACCAAACCGGAAGTGGCGAAGGTGTATAAATTAAGGCTAGTCATTCGAAAAGAGGGGATGACTTTCGAAAATATCAGCAAAAACAGCGACCCCTCTTTGTAGAAAAGTGCTCAGTTGAGGATGAAGGAATTAATGTTTTTAGCTAATTTTTCGATATTTGTCGTCCGACGGGTCGAGCTTCAAAACGATACCGATCTTGTGAAAATCTGTCACCTCTGTCGAAAGTTTAAGGCAGACATACATACATACATGCATGCATGGATACATACATTTAAACAGACATGGTTCTTGCCTCACCGCAATGCTTAAATATCGCCCTGTGCTGCAGTTGAACAGACCAAAACTGCGATGATATACATTCACATTAGACCCTCTGCATAATCACACAATGATCTTCTTTTGCATTCTATTCTGCAATCCTGAACATGCTGCCTCAGAATTGTTTGAATGAACATGTATCATTGTCACATTTTCAGAGTTCTGGGGTTTTACTGCATATGAAAATATACAGCGATAAGAAAACGGACAAAATACAGAATAGTTAACAATCGAAACCGTATAATCAAAACTAAAAACAATAAATAATTTATAGCAAACGCAGTAGAATTAATTGTTCTCGCCATCATTTTGTGACCGCCGTTGAGATGATGAAGTTCGGTAGATTATCGGAAGTAAAACATACAGATATCATTAATACAATTAATCATTATTATTAATATTATCGCTTATTAGTATTAATTATTAATATTATTAATTATTTGTGTTACTATTATTACTTATTCTTATTAATATCAGGTTGACAAGAAAGTTCTTGCGGTTTTTTAGCTTTTAAATTTAGGTGAACATATCTCGGCTCAAACAAAAATTTATTGATCGAAATAAACACTATCAGAATCAAGACACTTTTTTTTCTGACCTTTTGCTTCAATCATGCTATTTGGACCGGGCTTATTTCCGTTTGCCACCAATGTTATCCTGAAATGTACTTCATGTGATCCTCACCAAAATTTATACTAGTTAACATAATCTCTATTTACTGACGTACGGCCCCAATATATATATATATATAAAAAAAAATGATCCAAATCTTCTCAAATTATTAATTAACTTATTTATTTTAATGTTGTGACATTTAACTACGTTTGATACATACCTTAATATTTTTCATTTCTTGTGATTTGAGGGGAAAAAAAATTCACTTACCTAAAAAAAGAAAAAGAAAAACATTAGTAACATTAAAAAAAAAAAAAAAGGGTACAGAATAATTAACAATTTATTTGTTGATAGACGCAATAAAGCAATCGACGTTTGTTTCCCCAAGGCTTGGTTAATACAAAATACATACTAAAAAATATACTTTACTTCTGAGATTGAGTTATGTTTAAAAAAAATCTTTTTGTTTTAAATCGGTCTAGTTTACTGTAAACTTCCGGTTTTAAAAATCGAAACATGACAGGCACGATTTATAAAAAAAAAAAGAGTTACCTCTTATATACTCATTACATATACATGAGTTTCCTCCCTTGCATATGTATTATCACACTATCAGTTAATCGACGTGTGTTTCCCTAAGGCTTGGTTAACACAAAATATATACTAAAATATATCTTAGTTCTGTGATTGAGTTATATTTGAAAAACAATTTTTTTTATTGTTTTAATTCTTCTAGTTTGCTGTAATTTATAATCAACTGAACAAGTTACTTATGTGACTCTTACCTATCTATAAATTTCTCTTGCTTCCTCTCATTGTATCTTGATTCAATCACTCGCTAACATTTTTTTTTTATCTAATATATAAAAGACTATATGTCTGTCTGTTTGTCTCCATATTTTCAAACTCTATATCTTCCGAAAGTAAAAGTCGCAGAACGGCGCTAAGGGCCTCAAATAATTGGATTTTTTTATGAACCATTCTTTATTGGGTCTTTAGCCGGTTAAAATAGTTTTTAAGGGGTCAAAAATGGGTCAAAAGTGAAAAAATCGTTATACATTTTGTACATTCATCTTAGTTTATTTTTTATTTATAATTTTTAATCAATTTATATGCGTGTCACGTTAGTTCAGAGGTAACGTCACCAGCTTTGAATGCTACAGTTTTGCTTTCGGTTTCGATTCTAGCTGATGGTACCTAAATACTTTTTTTTTTAAAACCTTTGAAATCATGACTACCAAAATATATAAAAAATCTGGACAAATTAAAATATCATATTTAAGCGTATTTTATGACAAAGCAACCTCCCACGAGTGTCTCTCTAAGCATTTGGAAAAAGAATGTTTTTTTTTATCAACATATAATTTACATACATGCGGCTGTACCCCCACCCCCCACATATACACACAAGGTACAATAATGAGTCTCTTTTCTTCTATGCAGGAATAATAAATAATAATTCTTAAGAAAATAGTTGTGATGGGTCAAGGAGGATGGAAGGACCGAGAAGAGAGAGCACTAACCAGACCTCCACTTGATTAATGCAAAGAATACTGAGACCTTGAGGAGGCTTATTACCACCGAAATCCCAGTGAATAACAATGGTTATTGCCAGCAAGAAATCAATGATAAGTGGCTGTTGTGATAATGCAAAATCATGTATTATTTATTGTTATTGAAAGAGGTGAAGAGTACTGAAAATCTGAGGAGACTTTGGTTATTATCAGTGAGTAATGTTTGATAATGGCCTATGTGAGAACTCCAAGTTAGTTACAATAGTAATGACGATATAGAAACAGACTTATTATCTTTAGTTATGCAGGAATAAATATGTCAAAGTTCATGGATTTGTTAATGGAATCAAAGAGGAATAAATAGTAGTGGTGACACAATTATAATATCTTATTATAAAAATAGGATATTAAAGATACATCTATAATATCTTATAACTGATCAAATATCAAATATGGCCGTTCCTATAATAGGTCGAAAGATCTAACATTTGGAGCCTATTACAAGAGACAAGTTTTATAATCTTTCCTAGAACTGCCCACCTGTGGAATACAGTCCAACTAGTCTGTTTCCCGGCCGATTACAATATGGTAGCTTTCAAGTCCAATGTAAACAAGTTCTTGTTGAGCCGTTTCCTTAAATAATACAAATTCTACCCAATGTACACTATTAACAATTACTACACTACCTTTTTTTTTTCTTTTTTACAATAAACTAATAAAAAATAACGATAATTTAAGGCAATTGTTTTATTCATATAAAATGTCATATCAAATTTTCACTATTCTTCCACAATCTTATTTCTTCCCGGTTGAAACCTTAATTCTCAATACATGAATATTGTATAAAAAATGGCAACAAAAAAAAATCTGTTAATATTGTAAATGAGATAGATGGCAGAAAGCAGCACAACGTTTATAAAATCAATGTTTATAAACATTGATAAGTTTAAAGTATCGAACAATTTAAACAAACGATTTATTATGCATTTTATTTCCTTTTTTTTTATATTTAAACATCAGCATTACGTAAGTAAAAAAATGTGAGTATTTTATTGCATTTATTTGCTTCTGCATGAGAGCAAAATGTGACACAAGGTCGTTTTTAAAGGAGGGAGAAAAACCAGCTCCCCCCAAAAGGGGCACTCTGGCAGTTACAAAAAGTACAAATTGCCTTAGCATAGAAGGGTTTCCCCTACATTGACTAAGGACAAATTAACTTTAGTGTAGCATCAGCAGAAATTTAGTATTGCCTTCGATTAAGGAGGGGGATAGGGGTGTTAAGAGAATCATCCATTCTGATTGGTTTAAATAATTCCTTCTATTAAATCACAAGTTTCATCATAAATGCTTGTGATCAGAGAATGAACAGTAGACGTTAAGGCAGTGGTTCCCAACCTTTTTTTTTATGATGGAATACTGTTGAGATCTTTACGTTTTTGTGGCACAGTATTGAGCTCTTTAAATTTTTGAGGCACACTATTGAGCTCTTTAAATTTTTTGAGGCACACTGTTGAGCTCTTTAAATTTTTGCGGTACACCCATCACAAAAAATGAATACATTCTAAGTATCAAGACTTTTGCAATAAAATAAATCATCTAAGGCAATTTTTTTATTCGTATAAAAGTTATATCAAGTATTCACTATTCGCCCGCACAATACATGAATATTGTATAAAAAATGGCAACAAAAAAAATCTGTTAATATTGTAAATGAGATAGATGGCAGAAAGCATCACAACGTTTATAAAATCAATGTTTATAAACATTGATAAGTTTAAAGTATTGAACAATTTAAACAAACGATTTATTACACATTTTATTTCCTTTTTTTTTATATTTAAACATCAGTATTACGTAAGTAAAAAAATATGCGAGTATTTTATTGCATTTATTTGCTTCTCCATGAGAGCAAAATTTGACAAAAGGTTGTTTTTAATGGAGTACCCCCCCCCAAAAAAAAGGGTCACTCTAGCAGTTACAAAAATACAAATTGCCTGAACATAGAGGGATTTCCTCAATCCTAACTAGAGTTCTCAGCCACCATAATACCACAAACACACCAGGGGGGTCGTCCTACTTAATATTCTCAAATCAAATTTTTTTTTTTTTAAATTAAAAAAAAAAAAAACCAAGGCCAGATATCTTATTTCTTTTATTTAATTGATACAAACTGCAGTCTATACGAAAGCTGTTTTTCATCTATGACTTCTTTGCGGCACATCAGTAATCATTCCGCATCACACTGGTGTGCCACGACACGGTGGTTGAGAACCATTGCTTTGAGATCTGCTGCTGCTGCTGCTGCTGCTGCTGCTGCTTAAAGCTAATCGGTTAGTCTGAAGATTGTATCTTTCTTTCACTGCTAAAATTTTAATAATTTGGAAAACAATTTTTCCTTTTCTTTTTTTGATGCGTGTGTGTGTGTGTGTGTGTTTTTTTTAAATAAAATTTCCTTTTTTTAAATTATAAAATATATATTATACAGTAGGGAAAAACTATTTCTTGAACGCCAGTGGAAATCTCTGCCGCTTGCCTGTTTCCCACCTGACTACAACTTGGACGTCTTCAAGTCCAACATAAACAAACTCCTGACAAACCGCCCCCTTAAGTAAGACACTCTATCAAAACCCCCAATACTAACTGTACACGCAATAAACCTTATCCCTGAGGGGCATTCGGGCCTTGATAAGTAGTGACCCCCCTGTAAAAAAAAAAAAGAAAAATATTTTGCAATTTAAACGATTTATGCGGTTTGTTTCTTTTTATATTTAAACATCACTATTATATAAGTCATAATGTGTATTTATTAATACATACAACTCGGATTGATATAACAACTTGTAACTCCTACTTATGAATTCTTCGCCGCACAAAAACCATTCCGCCGCACACCGGTGTGTCGCGGTATAGTGATTGGAATGGTGAGAAGCTGCTTAGAGCACCCTTTCCTGTCAAGCTATAAAACTTGCTTCGAAATCTAGTGAACGATGTCCTTTTTCTCCTCCCTGCAATCCCTATCTTACAAAAGAGACGTTGCGAGCCTATCACTGGTCTACCGCTATTTTCATTGCAGGTGCTCGACTGAACTCCAATCATTGGTTCTTCCCTCACCCCATGTAAAAGATTCCCAGCAAACACTCTTCTGCCTACAACCATTCTCAACAATTTCTCTTACTTTCTACATGGACCTATAATTGAACGGAAATTCCATGAGCACAGTTTCTTTCCTAGAACTGTCCGTTTGTGGAACATTATACTGTGGAGCTGCTTCCTAGCTGAATATAACGTGGTCGTTTCTAAGTCCAATGTAAACAAATTGTTGTTGAACTGCCTTCTTAAATAATCAAATTTTGTCAAATCACCACTATCATTACTAATCATCACAGTGTTGTCTCACCGCCCTCCTGACACTGATTAACACTTATCCTCGAGTGACCTTTGGTCTTGATAAGTACTGATCCTCTTGTAAAACAAAAAAAAAAAAATCCCCCGAAAACAACAACAACTAATCAATTATCTCATTGTGGTTCTTTTTATTTGGTATATAAAATACGTAAAAACATCAAACTAATCTCATATAGATTTTCCCTCAGTTTATAACTGCTATATCAATTAGAAAGTTGCCATTGCCTCCATTGCTTGGCCTCTTACAGGGATGACCATGAATCTAGCGTAACCCATGAAAGA
The DNA here is from genome assembly GCF_053919585.1 of Euprymna scolopes. Lineage (NCBI taxonomy): Eukaryota > Metazoa > Mollusca > Cephalopoda > Sepiida > Sepiolidae > Euprymna > Euprymna scolopes. Next base: position 22,290,356 of record NC_136492.1, on the reverse strand, counting down.
ATATAAATAGTACATTTTGTTAGCATCATTAAAAATTAGGGTTGCTGTCTGCGTGATGCTAGATGTGAGCAGCCAATGACCCCCAAAAACCTGAAACTAAAATTAATTCCTCGTGCGTGGGGACGGGAGAGAGCCACCCGTCTTTCCATGTGTGTCTGTGTATGTGTAGAGGACAGCTAAAAAGAACAACTAAAATCAATTTAAAAGAAAGCCAGTGAGTGCACGTGAGGGGTAGAGGGAGAGACATGAAGTAGTTTTGAGATGAAATGAAAGTTATTGAATTGGCTGAAGTTGTCTTAGCCTTTGCGGAAAAATTAAAATTTCAGATTTCTGAGAGAACTGTCATAAGGGGGGGGGGGGCAATGCAAGACAAGACAGAGAAGGGAAGAGGAAACAGAAGACGAAATGGAAAAAAAAAAAAAAAACAGGGAACGAAAAGGAAAGATCAAACATGAGAAAAAGGAATAAAATCTAAAAAGTAAGTGCTCTGTTCTTTTCAAAAAAATCTCTTTCTTTTCAAAGAAAAAAAAAGAAAAAAAGAAAGAAAGAAAAACAAGCAGATTTCGGTCAAAGACCGAAATGCAACCAAAAAAACGGAGGTTCTAGCGATTTAAGCAGAAATTTGACTTTTCTAGATTAAAAGAAATAAAAAGTGGAGAATTCACATCGCTAAAGAAAGTGAAAAAAATGATCGACAAAGGAAATCTAGATAACACGATCAATGAGAAAAATATCAAAGTGCAAATTTTTTCTTAAAGAATTTCAAGTCAAAACAAAATTATAAGAATGAAATTCTTCGAGAAAAATCCAAACATACGAGGATCGTTCCAAAAGTAAATCCTCCTATTTTTATTTTAATTCAAAAAGTTGAAGAGCTACGAAGACAAGAGTGGTACCATTAAAACGATCGATCTTTTGTATTCCAACATTTATTTTTCTACATAGCTACCACCATTCTCAAAGTTCTTTTGCCAGCGATGAACAATGGCTGTGCATGGGCGTCCGGAACATGTTTTGTCATATGAGGTCGTTCCAAAAATAAATCCTGTTTTTTTTTTTATTTGAAAAATTGAAGAACTATGAAGATGGGAGTTGTACCATTAAAACAAGCGGCCTTCCGTGCCCCAGAATTTATTTTCTACATAGTTACCACCATTCTCAATGCACTTTTGCCAGGAATTCAATAACACACGTCCATGACAGGTGTTGCTTTCTTCGAGTCTCACGACGTCAATATCTGCAACAGAGAGATGAAACTTTCAGTTCAGTTACCTTAACAACGCAATTTGTAATCTCCTTTGATCCATTCGGATGGAATAAAATTACGAGGCATTACTTTAGGAACGTCCCTTGTATAATTAGTCTTTTGAATAACGACTAGAAATGTAAAATAACTTTTAAAAATCACACAGACATAAAAAAGTCGTAGTCACTGATTAGATGATTATTCCCCCCCCCCCTCAAAAAAAACTTCCAAAAAATGACAATTATATAATAAAACGAAGATTCTTTAAAATAAAAACAAATAAAAAATCATTTAGTTTTGAATTCTAAGGTGGAGCTGCATTTCAGAAAGTTCTCCGGATATCAAAGAAAGCTAACAAGAATCTAATATATAAAGAAAACTTAGTTGAACTCTCAAAGTTATACTTTAATACTATTAATTCTGACAAACGGATATCTGATTCTGCCTAGCTAGTGAATTACGAAAATTTTCAGTTTGTAACCTTGACATAAAAAAGAAAGTTCCAATCTGTTTCATTGATTACATATTTTATCTATTATAATAATGGATAAAATATGTAATCGATGAAACAGATTGGAACTTAATGATGACAAACCGATATCTGATTCTGCTTAGCTAGAATTAAGAATTAAGAAATTTGTCAGTCTATGTTCTTAACATAAAAATGAAAGGTCAAATCTATTTCATTGATATCATTTTATTCAGCCCGATAATTCTTTAAGTAGCAGACATTTCGTACGATTTGACATTTATTTTAATTGAATAACCAACAGTTGTATTTGTTAAGAAGAAAAACTCAAAATGACGTCTAGAATCTTTTCCTTTATTTACATTGCAACTACATGTCAAAAATTAAATTTAAGCATTTATTATATATATAAGCTTACTTAATTATGTTTTGTTTTGTTGACTTTTAACAACTGACGTATACCCCCTCCCCCTTTTCCTTTTACGTAACTCTTCTAAATTAAAGACATAAAACAAGTTCAATCCAACCTAGCATTGAACATAAACGAAAAAAACTGATTTTTTTTTAAAATTAACATTCTATTTGATGATTTTCCGTAACTTTTTTTTATGTAGAAACCTACTTTCGCCCGATATGTCAGTATATCAAAGAGTTTTTCTGTTATTTTATTTATTTATATGCCAGGAAAATTGCACGTATAAATTCTCTTTGTTATCTTGAATTCAACATCGAACTTAATTATTTTCGAACTTACTTTGCTTTACCTTTTTTTTTTGTCACACCCGTGAGAGAATTAAGAGACGATAACAATTCCTTTAATATATAAGACTTCAAGTTGAATATGAAAAAAATAAAAACAAAAAAAATAAATGAATGAAAGTGTTATGTTTGAAGTTCATCTTCGTCTCCAACTGTTATGTTTGCAGGTTGAACCAAATAACGTATAAGGCAATACAAATGAAGACTCAACAAACAAAGGTAGATCAAAAACAAGTGTATTAGGAAAAGTATATTTACAGTATATTTACATCATGGTTGTCAAGTAAGAGAGTCTTGGCTGGAGAACATATCTGCTCTCGGCTCGGCCTTTGGTGGCTTCTTGTTAACACACCCTCAGACTAACCAAGTCTTGCTATTTATGTGTAATATTATCCACATATGTAAATGAGTGGGTGCCGCCACCACAACAGAAAGAATAGAGAAAGGCACGATCAAATAACAATACTATCAAACAAACAAAAAGATTGCCGACAAACAAATAAGGAAACCAATAATACAAAGCCAATATAAAAGTGATAAACTCGTTAGTAGATAACCTAAATCCAAGTTTTTCTTTCAGTAAAATATATCTCAAGATATGAAAATATGCAACGATAAAAAAAGAGTAAGGTACAGAATAGTTAACAGTCAAGACTGCATAAGCAAAAAATAAAAACAAGAAATATTTTATAGCAAACAGTGAAATTAAATGCTCTCACCATTTTGCGACCGCAGTCGGGATGATGGAGTTCGGTAAACTCCATCATTTTTCCATATGTCTGACCTGCCATTCCATCTACATATAATTCATTGGCAGTCCAAAATGGTCACCCATTATGTAATGGCCAGGCTCAACATTGTTTAACTTCAGTGATCTAACGAGAATCAGTATGTCAACGGAGTTGTGCTGAAAATGTTCTACTAAACCATATACATGTTGGAATTTTTTTATTTTATTTCTTTTTTTATAGAATTTTATTTCGATGAAATCTGTTGATAAACGCGCGCGCACACACACACACACACACACACACACAAAATACAGCAATAATGACCAAGATGATCGCTTAACTTTGTTTGGTTATATGACTACATATGATTTTACTAAGATTTTTTTTAGGAGGGGGGGACTTGGTTAGTTGTTGGATAAATACATCTCTATATATAATAAAAATGTCGCAGTTTTTCCACTCTGGATCAAAATACCATAGGTTTACAACAAATAGCACATACATATTTATTATGTCTACACTATTAGCCAATATCTTATGTAACTATATAACGACATTTTTGACACATTAATTCGTTATATTAAAATCCTAGATTTAATCCTAGGAGTGACATCACCATCATCATCACAATCACCTACAGACGAAGTAGTTCCTAATTTTTCCCTTAATCACTAAATGCTCCAACCTACACCATGTAATTTTACACGCAGGTACAAATATTGAGACCCCACCCTTCATAACTGATCTGTAAACTCATAAACATAGCATTCATCTTCCATTCCTCGAAAAAAAAAAAAAAATTATAAGGTCTCCCCAGGCATGTTCCTGCTTTTCTGATTGGCTGATACTTGTCATTCTCCGATTCCAGAATGATTTGAACCCTGTCAAGGAGTGAGAGACTAGTAAGAGATGCACCAGCCTAAGTGTGACAACAATACTCTATACATGGGCGAAGTAACTTTCATGGTAGAGAGAGCTTACATTCCTTGACACATTATTTCGTTATATTAAAATCCTAGATTTAATCCTAGGAGTGACATCATCATCATCATCACAATCACCTACAGACGAAGTAGTTCCTAATTTTTCCCTTAATCACTGTCCTCCAACCTACACCACGTAGCAGTCAGAGAAATGTCCTCAATGTATCTGTTCCAACACATGTTTCTTGTGAACGTTAAGCCTGGCTATTGGTGGCTGAGAAGGTTTCTTGTAGTTATTAAAGGAATTAGTCTTGTCAGCATTGAATGTTCATCTCAATTCCACTACAGACTGGAGGTCTTCCTCGAGGGTTTCCGCCATTGCCTTGGATATGTGTTCATTCATTTTCCCCTCATGACTGTTATAGAGCATGGTATTGTCAGCAAATATACCCATCTCAGAGACTATTTTAAGTGACACTCTTCTGGAGGTTGAAGGTTCAGTCCTCAGTGCAGGCGATACTAAGGATACAATTATAACTTACTGAAGACTTCTACCTGGTCAAAAAGCGCATGCTATCCTCATAGATTAAATAAAGGGTTCTGTTCCAAAATTAGTGCAGATTCTCAATTTCTTGAGTTTGACAAGTTACACCTGAGAAATGTCAGAGGTTACATCATCTAAAGCGTTGTGAGAATAACTCTACAAAATGAGAGCAGTAGGTTGAATAATCTAAATGATACTAATTGAACTAAGTTATTATACAACTATAACTAATTTTTATCACAGTATTGTTTTTTTTTCTTTCTTTCTCTTTTTTTAAAATTACGAGCTATATATACCCAGTGTGGCCAGGTTGAAAAATATTGGCGGACGGAGGGTTTAGTCGCATACTATTATCCACACCAAATATCCTAACTGCTTACAATTTTCTTGAAAGTGGACCACGTTGGATTTATAAAAGCATAAAACATATCCATTTTCGTCTATGAAAATTAAATGGGAAATAACTCTCATGGCTTATAGGGGAAATAACTCTCATCGACTAAATAAACTTACTTCCTTTTTAAAGACAACAGGTGTCGGTAATAATAATTGAAAATAAATTAAATTAAATATAAATTAAACATAAATTAACTTTAAATAATATTTCTAAATAGAACAATTAAAACAATTCTATTAGAACAAACAATTAATAAGATTTTCTTCAAGGTAATATGCAAATGAGGTTACTTCTTAAATGTGGAATCGTCTTTGAATAAATAGTATATATAAAAATCATTTTGGAATGGGGAGGCTTCATGTTTTGACAAACTTCTAGGTCTGACCTTTCCTCCTGATCTAAGATGGAACATGTACATCGAATCCGTTGCCAAAGCTGCCGGAAAAATGGTGACATCATTCTACTGCCCCAGTAGATATCTCACTGCTGATGTAATTTTCTACCTGAATAAGAGCCAAATATGTCCAAGGATAGAGTACTGTTGCCACATCTGGGCAGGATAAGCTGATAGAAGCAGCTTATCCTGACTTGTCAGTGTTCAAAATAGACTTCGTGGCTTAGTGGGGGATGCCCTTTTTTCTTTCCTGCAACTTCTTTCCCACAGAAGAGACGTAGCGAGCCTGTCTCTGTTTTGTCGTTATTTTTATGGCAAGTGCTCGTCTGAGCTCCAATCTATGGTTCCTCCTGTCCTGACTTTCACAAAAAAAAAACTTCGTCTATCAATAATTTTCTCCATTCTTTATAGATTCCACGAATAAAGCTTCTTTCTTAGAACTACACGCCTGTGGAACTCTGTTCCGTTTTTAAATCCAATGTAAAAAAAAGTTCTTGATGAGCCATCCCCTTAAGTAATCCAATTTACCAAATTTCAACTACTAACGATGACTACGACATATTCCATTCGACCACTGTACACTCATTAACCCTTATCCACGAGTGGCTTCTGAGCCTTGATAAGTGCGACTACTTTGTAAAAAAAAATAATAAATAAAATAAAATAAAGTGCATAAACACCCGTTTGTACATATGAATTAAATTAAATTGCGAACAAACAGACAGACAAGAATACTTTATAATAATAGATATAGATAATTGCTGTCATATTGCAGTGCGGTTCTCTTTCAGAAGCGGCTCTTACATTCAGTGATGAAACTGTTCTGCTCAAGAAGGTGAACGAGACAAAAGCTCTTGGCCTTCTGATTGACTCGTCCTTCAAACCATCTAAACATTGCATTTAGGATGTTAACAAATGAAGGAGTATTCTATTTCTCATACAACATTTTTTCAGCAAACTCAATCCTGAAATATTACTCCTTCTTTATGTCTCCTGTTATAATTTGGATCGGTAGACACAATTTTATCATTCCACCCTGTAAACATTGCATTCAGGCTGCTAACAAAGCAAGGAGTATTATATTACTCATACAACATTCTTTCGGCAGGCTATTGAGTTGTTTCATCTTTTTGCTGGATAAAAGGAGTTCTGCTGAGAGTAATCTCCCCTTTTTGCTTGTTGTTGTTGCTCTTCTATTTTCCTTCTGATCTCGCTTGTTGAAGGCTCCTATCACTCTTGGGATTTTTACACAACTGGCCAACTAGTAGATGGTCTGCAGCAAAAAAAAAGAAAATCGTTTTTTATGAAACGGAAATGGAATCGTGTTATCTTTTCTAGGGCGACAATTTTATCATTCCACCCTCTAAATATTGCATTTAGGATGTTAGCAAAGCAAGGAGTATTCTATTTCTCATACAACATTCTTTTAGCAAATTCATTCCGGAAATATTACTCCTTCTTTATGTCTCCTGTTGAGTTGTCTCCTCTTGTATCTGGATAAAAAAACGGTTTTGTTTGAAGTGTTCTCCCCCATTACTTGTTGCTATTGTACTTTCCTTTGACAAAATGGAGGTTCAGTTCAGACCGGGTATCTGTAAGAAGAGTAAATCAACATTGGTAGCAGAGGGAGGCCGTCTTCTTTTGTGTGGTGAGAAACTGTTTTTGTTCAGCAAATGCTGAGACACATTTAAAAGAAGAATGGCTTTCTTCACAAAACATCCACCTATTTTGCATATGATGCATGGAAGCAAGATATAAGACTTATGGTTTATATGTACAGACTTTCCTACGATTGTATGTAATGTTTTGATAACAAATAAAGTAATTGTTAAAATGTTTTTGACTACTAATGAGGGTATGATCAGAATGATATGGACGATCTTATTTATAACTATAGAAAGCTCCTATCATTCTTGGGATTTTTACACAACTGGCCAACTAGCAGATGGTCTGTAGCAAAAAAAGAAAATCGGTTTTAAACTTTGTGACATATTTCCATTCTATGAAGGTCAGGCGCGAATGAACACCCAATAATTTTATTATACCATATTTCTTCAAACTGAAACATAATTATCAAAGTAAAATTACGCAAATAAATTTGAAAAGTCTTTGTTAAAGCTTGTGCCATATTTCCATGGAGTACAGGCGCGAACGCAGACCCCACAATTTTATTATACCATCCCTATTTAAGTTGAAACATACTTATCAAAGTATTATTATGTACATCTATATCAAAAACGCTTGTAAACGTTTTTTTTTAATTTTTAAATTTTTTATTTCCATACCTTGTGGACAAGGTGTGTATGCAGACCCCACAATTTTAATGAATCATCATTATGCCAGATCAAACATACCCATTCCTGTGTCTCGATACATCTTCTATCATTATATGTGATCGGTTTTCTATAATAGTCAACCATATAGGAGCCTATTCGTGACCAGATGCACACACACACACACATACGTTCAGCTTTATATATATATATATATATATATATATATATATATATATATATATATTATATATAAATTAACTTTCAATTAACTTTCTCATAAGTTATATATTTGGATTTTACCGTCACTGGATTATTTATCTTCCACCAGACCATCCATTCATGTGTAATCACCTTTTTCTTCACCATATTCCCTCTGCTTCACCTTTTTTGTTATCAAGTAAGATCTTTGACTTACTTGTTGTTTCCTCAAATACTTTTGCATGCAAAATCCGATCCTGCATTTTGCTAATTCCTACCCTCTGATGAGAAGGAAAGTATTTTTTCGAAACTCTGCGGATTAAGGACTATCCACTTATCTAGTGCTTCCTTTTCAGATTAAATATGTTTTTAACTCATTTCAAAGTGTTTTTTTTAACATGTTTTATTAACTGTTTGCTCGTATATATATATATATATATATATATATATATATATATATATATATATATATATATATATATTAAATAATGTGATTTATAATTTAAAAACTTTAAAAAATTTTATAAATCACATTATTTAATATTGAATTAGCTCTAGGACATTTAACTATCGAGCTTATTATATATCTAAATTACAACGAGCATTTCCTGTATTTTAATTAAACTAGTAATTTCACTATTACATTAAAATACACTTAGCTCTTTAGACTATTATTCTAATCTCCTTTAAATTATATATATATATATATATATATATATATATATATATATATATATATATATATTTCAATGTCTGTGTGAGTGTGTGTCTTTTATAGAAAGAAAAGTTAGAGAATCTAGATAAAAACTAAAAATGTATACATATATAAAATTTTCAAACGATAACAATAGAAGTTGTTCTGAATTTATAAGTTCATGCATGGAAGCTATAACAGTTGAAACTCTCTAAAAACTTTAAATATATCCTAATTTGGTGAAATACAAATAATATTAAAAAAACTTAGAGAGCAGTACCTGTATTAAAGTAACAAATATATCCAATTTTGATTAAATCTAAATCATAAATACGTACCATTTTCAGGGAAGACAATGGAAGTGGCCCTGAGCGCTAGATGCCTCTTAATATGTCGAATCTCTAAGTGCTATCTCTAGGGAAACTATGAGGTCAAATCTCCTGCAAGATTCCTGATATGTGTATTAAATTCTATTGAAATTTAAACTATGCGAGGTGCCTTCAATAAGTTTCCAGACTTTTATTGATAGTACAGACATGAAACTAATTCCCTTCGAAGTAATCTCCTCCGGCTGCAATGCACTTGTTGTACCATTCCAACAACTTCTGGAAGTCTCCATGGAAGTCCTCTTGTGTGAGCGTGTCAATGACCCTCATCACAGCCTCTTTCGTCTCCTCAATTGTCTCATAACGACAGCCTGTAAGGTTTTCCTTGAGTTTAGGGAATAACCAAAAGTCACAGGGAGCAAAGTTTGGATAACAGGGAGGGTGAGGAACTGTCTTGATGCCCATTTTTGTCAAATAGTCTGATCTTTTCTGAACATCCTTGGGACAAACTTTGTGCAAATCTTCCACATTTTCAGTTCCTCGTGAATAATTGTGTGTACCGTTCCCACACTGACATCAAACTGTGCATTTATTGTCTCTATAGATACACAGCTGACTTATCCATGGAATTCTTTATTTGGCCAATCAACTCTCGTGTTCTGACTTCATTACTCCTCCCACACCTCTCATCATCCCTCACAGACTCCCGGCCTTCCTTCAATCTCTTATGCCATTCAAAAATTGATGCTTGATTCATGAAAAATGGTCTGAAACATTCCGTATGCTTCTGTGGCGTTTTTTCCAAGTTTTAAACAGAATTTTATTACATTCCGCTCTTCTAAATTATCCTTACGTCAAGACTGTGTTTTTGAAATTCACCAGCTGTGACAATCAGGCTTTAGTAGGGTGTATTCCAATTCCTGTTGTAGCTGTTCATTTGAACCTGAAATCATAAAAAGTGGTCACTCATCTCATAAGATGTATAGCAATAACATACTGAACTTTCAAGGGTGTATGGCAATTTTAAATGCATGTACAAAAAGTCTGGAAACTTATTGAAGGCACCTCGTATATGCTTTTATGCATTTTTATTCTCATAGCATTTATATGCTAGTTAACATGTCACAGAATGTATCTTGTAATCCTAAACTTACGTATTAATAGTTTATCTTTTTATTTTTTTTATTTTATTTAATTTATCTATTTTCTTTTCATGTATTAGTAAAAATAGTAACCGTATTATTTTACATTTTTTTGTTTTTTTATTGGGGAAGTGGTATTATCCACTGGAGAGTCGTGTATTTAACAGCTGTCTGTTTTCAAATCTACGAAACAGCTACATGGTAAGCAGCTGATGATCCCCGTTTTCTATTTACAAAATTTTAGTTGAGGTTTTATCTTTTCAGTCATATGTAGTTAAATTCTGTTTTAAATTTGAAGACTTTTGAGAAATCGGCTCATGCAAATGCTATGTCTATTTCTATTTAACAATTTTAGTTAAGGTTTTATTTTTAAAAAAATTTTTTTTTCATCCATATATAAATGAATTCTCTTTTATCATTATAAACTTTCTAGAAGTCAGATTATGTAGGTGCTAAGTCTGCGATAGATTAAAGTTAATTTTTTTTTCCTTCCGGGAATTTAAACTGCATTCTTTATGTTTATTTTTGCATTTTTTTTATTCAAAGCTTCTTTAGACTAATATATATATATATATATATATATATATATATATATATATATATATATATATATATACTCTTCTCTACAGTTATATAAATGCAACTGTGTGTGAGTTCGTTCCTCATAGACTCCGAAACGACTGAACAGGTTTTCTTTAAAATTTACAGAATTTAATGCCTAAGTCTGGGCATAATCTTAGTTAAGTTTTGTCTCAGAATACCCCCGATAATTACTCGAATTAATTAATCGAAACAGTTATTTTCATTTAGCTATCATTGGTAAAGTAATTTTTTTTCATGTTGTCGTTCAGCAACAATGATAGAACACCAGCTTGTGAAAATTTTACTGTGCGGAAGTCGATAGCATTTTTTTTTTTTTTTTTTTTTTTTGCATGACGTGGTCTGTAGGTTCAAACTCCGTATGTAAATTTTTTAATTTTTTTTTTTTTTCATTAACGGCAAAGAATTTTATAAAACTTGAAAATGTACACGTTTTTTAGCAGTGCAAAGGTAAATTATGTTTCTGTTTTTGAACGTCCATTGAACAAGCAACTGATCCTGAAGAAATTGCAAAACAGTCTACACACATATTTAGTGAAAATGTGATTCAGAGGTTTCTTATATGTTGGCTTAACAAAACAAAGACCCCAGCAACCAAGCACAAGTAATATGCCTGGCAACATAAGATAATGAATTTTTCGACATAATTGACTAATTGTAGAACTATACAGCGACAACCACAGAAATTCTTGCAACGAATAGATAGTCGATGTTGATCCTTTATTTTCTTTTGCATACGATTCAAGAAATCATGGTAGTTTGTTTTGAGCTAGAAGAATAGCTGCTAAGAGGACAAATCAGAGAAATTGGAATGTTGCTGGCTCGTTGCATCTACTGTGTGGGGACTACGTTGATCAGTAAGGTGTCAATATAACCGAAACTTACTAAAATAATTTTAGGATTATAAAAAAAAAAGAAGAAAATATTGGAATCATCAAAGATACAGATCAAAATAAGCATAAAAAAGGCATCAAAGCAACCCCGATCATGCTAGTATATATATATATATATATATATATATATATATATATATATATATATATATACTACACATATATATATACATACATATATATATATGTGTGTGTATATATATATATTATAGTAAATAATAATAATAAAATAAATAAATAATAATAAATAAATAAATAATAATAATAATAATAGTAATAATAATAATAATAGTAATAATAATAATAATAATTTCGAATTTATTTCAGAAAACAGTCTTTTTCGATATAAAGGCATAATTCTGTTTGTCAATGCAAATTTAATGAAAATCCTCTAAAAATGAAAGCAAAAATAACCAGACGGGCGACGGTCGAATTATCTAGTTAAATGTTAGTTCGAACTTATAACAGAAACCAGTCCTTTTACCGATATAGACGTAGAAATTTGCCTAGTCTCTGAAGGAGGGAATTAAATACTACCACAGCGACGAGAAAAATTGCCTTCCTCTTTTCCCATCCAACATTTCCAGTGGCTAAGCAGTATGGTGTAAGGTAGACCTATCTTTAAACGCCCTCTTTCAGAGCATTACTTTTGACTTCTACTAAGTAGAATACTTAGTTGGAAATTAAAATTTAAAAAAAAAAATATTCTAATTTTTATTTTATTTATTTATTTATTTATTTTTTCTTCTTTTGTTCATGTCCCATATGTATGTGTGATAGTGCATGATACCTCTTGTATACATGGGAGCTTTACACTATCCCTGCGTTAGAACCACAGGTAAAATAATTCTGGGCTCGGTGCTGCCACAAACACCAAAATATGAAAAATGTCAATTACAAATTATCCAAACCATGGAACCTAGAAGAAAGATCTGGGTGTCATGATCGGCAGGTGCTCCTTCGGTAGCCAGCATGGGGGACCTGGTCGTCATCCTGCGAATGTTGGCCAACTGTCTAGTTTTAGAAACTCAAATAACATGGACACTGAACAGGTAAGTATAACCTCTAATTTCAGGGAACAAAATGATACCGAACAAACACAGCATAGCCATGATAACCATCAAAATAAAAAAAAAAACACAAAGAAAGAAATGGACAACAAAAGAGAATACACTCATAATGGAATGCTATTATAGAAGTCATCCTAAATATAGATATGGAGGTTATCGGAAATGAATGAAAGAACTATGGGACCTATCCAGTGACTACCATACGACAGAACAAAGAATTGCGGACCAAGCAAGACTGATACTCAAGAAAGGTTGGCTCTCTAAACTAGAACTAAAAGAAATTCAGCGAAAAATAAATGATGAAACTGAACAAGAAGCATCCCCCAACGAAACCGCACGTAGAGAAACCCCACAAGTTAAAGCCTCACAAGTAAAAACACTAAAGGCCGAGGACCAACAAAGAACGAAGTCCACAAACGTTGAAACCGATAACAATGAAAGAGAACTAACAGAGAATGAAGCAAATAAAATAAATAAAATAATACAGCTGATGAATGAGGAAAAAAACAAAGTTCCCATCGTTAACCAAGAGCAGAAGAAATTAAAAACAGAAACAGAGAAGGTTAACAAGCTTCTCCTACATATCCCAACAAATACAATCACAGACTTAAACAACCTCATTTACGCAGGCGCCAAAATGGTAAGTATGAATCTCAAATCCGAAAAACAACCGGGGACAAGTGGACCGACAAAACCTGGATGGGAAATAAGACTAGAAACTGAAATACACAAACATAAAAGAGAAACCAAAATGATCAACAGGAAGAAAGGAATGTGGAGAAAACGGAATATTGGAAATATAACTGGCAGGGAGAGGCTAAACAAGAAACATGAAGAACTGGACCAAAAAATAAAAGCAAAAAAGCGAGATTGAGACGATATAGATATAAATCTGAACAATGCAAACTGAAGAGCACCAGGGCACGACGAGATACATGCATACTGGTTCAAAAAATTCACAACCTTACACGAAAGACTAGCTCAAAACCTGAGAAGATGTATGCAGGAAGCAAGCGTACCAGACTGGATGACAAAAGGTAGAACTACACTACTACAGAAAGACATGGAGGAAGGAACCGTCCCTAGCAACTATAGGCCAATCACGTGCTTACCAACTATGTGGAAGATACTGAGAGCACAACTGAGGGAACAAATCTACCACTCCCTGAATAACCATAGACTCATCTCCGAGGAGCAGAAAGGATGCCAAAAAGGAAAAAGAGGAACACATGACCTGCTATATATAGATCAAAAGATCCTAAAGGAGGTAAAAAGGAGGAGAAAGAATTTAGCCATGGCATGGATCGACTACAAAAAAGCATACGACAGGACCCCCCAAGCATGGATAATAGAATGCCTAAAAATGTATAAAATACCAAGCGGGATCATCAAAGTAATAGAAAATGGCATGAAAACATGGAGACTGGAATTGACAGCTGATGGACAACACATAACAGAAATTAACATACAAAGAGGCATCTTCCAAGGAGACTCACTATCACCACTACTGTTCATTATAGCCATGATGCTCTTGAACAGTATTCTGAGAAAGTGCCAAGCCGGATACAAGTTCTCCAATACAGAGGAAAAAATTAACCACCTGATGTACATGGACGATCTGAAACTTTTTGCAAGGACTGAAAAGGAGCGAGAGGCACTAATTAACACTACCAGGATCTTCAGCCAAGATATTCAAATGGAATTTGGAATGAAAAAGTACGCACAACTAGTAATAAGAAAGGGAAAACTGGAAACGACAGAAGGCATGGAACTACCCAACCAAACAGAAATGAGGGCACTAGGGGAACAAGACGACTATAAATACTTGGGAATTCTGGAAGCGGACACCATCAGAGCAACAGAAATGAAAGAGAAAATTGGAAAGGAATACCTCAGGAAAACAAGAAAACTCCTGGAAACGAAATTATATAGCAGAAACCTAATAAAAGATATTAAAACATGGGCAGTATCACTAGTAAGATACTCTGGACCGTTTATGGAGTGGACAAAAGAAGAACTGAGACAACTCGACCAGAAAACCAGGAAACTCATGATCATACATAATGCACTTCACCCAAAGGACGATATTGACAGGCTCTACGTGAAAAGGAAAAAAGGCAGGAGAGGACTGATCTGTATAGAAGACTGTGTGAAGGATACAAAAAAAGAACTAGAAAAATACATAATGCAAAACACTGAAAGGATAATTATGGCAGCGAGCGACACAGAAAAAAGCAATAAATCAGAAAACAGAGAGACAAATCACAAAACGAGAAAAGGAAAACGGGAAGAGAAACAACTCCACGGAAGATTCATAAGAATGACACAAGATGAGAATAACAATAACACCTGGACATGGATGCGAAAAGGACATATAAACCGAGAAACTGAATCTCTAATAACTGCAGCAGAAGATAACTCGATAAGAACCAACCATATCAAAGCAAGAATCGATAAAACACAAGAAAACAGCAAATGCAGACTCTGTGGACAAAGAGACGAAACGATGAACCATATAAGTGAATGCAGCAAACTGTAAGTGAATGCAGCAAACTGGCTCAAAAGAAATACAAAAACAGGCATGACCAAGTGGAGAAGGCGGTGCACTGGGAATTGTGCAAACGACTGCATTTTGAACGTACAGACAAATGGTACAAGCATAAACCCGCAACAGCACTCGAAAACGAGAACCACAAAATCCTATGGGACATACAGATGGACAAACCCATCCAAACAAGAAAAACAGATGTCGTAATAATTAACAAGAAAGAAAAATCCTGTCAAATCGTAGACTTTGCTGTCCCAGCTGACCACAGGGTGAGTATGAAAGAAAAGGAGAAACGAAGCAAATACACAGAGCTAGCCAGAAAGTTAAAAGGGATTTAGATGAGGAAGAAAATCAAAATAGTACCGATAATAGTAGGAGCACTAGGAACAATTCCGAAAAACTTCGAAAAAAGAATGTCAGAAATTGGAATCAGAGGAATAACTGCGACTAACGATAATGAAAGC
This sequence comes from Euprymna scolopes, assembly GCF_053919585.1. Lineage (NCBI taxonomy): Eukaryota > Metazoa > Mollusca > Cephalopoda > Sepiida > Sepiolidae > Euprymna > Euprymna scolopes. Next base: position 22,274,682 of record NC_136492.1, on the reverse strand, counting down.
GACTGAAATATTAAGGAAAACCCTTGAATGCGGAGAATAATACAAGAAGACAATATAACGAATAAGCGTTACAGGGAATGCAGAACAACAAAGCTGCATATCTACAAGTTCTACACCCCCATCATGCATTCCCCCCATAGTTTCACCACCGCTCTTCCCAATAAAAAAGTGACACCAAAGAGCTGAGAAAGGTCAAGAAGGACTGAAAGACCGAGGAGAGAGCGCCAGCCAGACCTCGGCTGGACAAGCGCAAAGAGAACTGGGACTTTGGGGAGGCTTAGTGTCACTCAAATTCCAATATAAACCAATGGCAACTGCCGGCGAGAAATCAATGGTAAGAGGCTGTTGCGATGATGCAAATTCATTTGCAAATGTTATCGAAGGAGGTGGAGAGAACTAGACGCCTGGGGAGACTTGTTGTCACTCAACTTCCAGAGAACACCACAGGTTTCCAATCAGATCGTTTGTTGACTTGTGTGAAAGTTCCATGTGAGCCAATAATAATAAATAAGTAAAATATTAGAGAGATTTCCAAGTTTTTAATTTCATCCGACTATATTAGAGGATGAAACGGGGAATCATAAAAATAAGAAATATTAAAGGGGGAGTTAGTTTGCTTGAAGCATTGCTGCTAAACGAATATATAAATGTATAAGAAGGCTGCCAAACATTTGTTTTGAAACATATATATATATATATATATATATATATATATAGTAAATAATAATAATAAAATAATAATAAAAACAAAATAATAATAATAATAATAATAATAATAATAATAATAAATAAAATATTTATTTAGAGAATTTTCCAAGTTTTCAGTTTCATCCGACTATATTAGAGGATGAAACGGGGAATCATAAAAATAAGAAATATTAAAGGGAGAGTTAGTTTGCTTGAAGCATTGCTGCTAAACGAATATGTAAATGTATAAGAAGGCTGTTAGCAACATAAGTTACTGGGATGGTGAAGTGGCATGACGTATGAACAAAAACTAAATAACGAAGACCGCATTTAAATTATAAATCTTTGCATATCTATTTACTTAGTTTAATATTTCGCATATAAACCAGTGAATATGGATTTACTGTTAAATATAACTGAGATGTCTTTGATAATTTCGAGAGAAACATCTCTTTTTCAAAAAATAATCAAACTAAAAGCATAACATTAAATGGAATAAAGAATAGATTAGAAAAAAGTTATATGGTGTTATGAGTAGGGCTGTGACAATGGAATTTTTTTTTCTGTTAACTCTCGGGTATATATCCGACACAGTTAGACACACTTCATCAACCGAGAACTACATCTATCTATATAAAAACTTATAAGATATTAACGGATATATACTCAAGAATCAAAATAATGAAAAGAATATGCTGTTGTCAGAGCCCTAGTTATGAGCATAGTGAAAAAGGATGTAATCTTCCTAATTATATCCCAAGCAACGTCGAGTATCCCTGCCAGTATTAAAGAAAATTAAAGAAAAAATATATTGTTTTAAAAGATTTGTAAACAAAAATATTTTTTTTTTTGTAATAATATAAAGCGTATTACAATGGAAGTGAGCAGCAGGATATCATTCGATATTTTTAAGTTTTCTAAAATTGATTTCCGGGTGGAAAGGGAGTTTGTAAAAAAGACAAAACAATTCAAAAACAGAAAGCAAGTGATTTTCTTTGTTAAAACTTTTTATTATCCGGAGGAAATCTCTTCAATTGTCTTTTGTTCATTTTTTTAAAAAATTTTTATATCAATGAACTAAAGATTTTTTTTAAAATTCAAAATATAGAAAGGAGAATAGGCTTTTTTTTTTTTTTTTTTTCTTTCTTTTTTTTTTTTAGATATGCCCATTCAAGCTGTTTGGTAATGAAAACGTGCTTTCAAATTTAACCATGACTAAAGACAATGTTATTTCAATCTAAACTGTGACAGACAAAGTAAAATGCTATTTCTAACTGAAGTATTACAGACCAACAAAAATGCTATTTCTAGTTTAAACTGTGACAAACCAAAAACAAATGCCATTTCTAATCTAAAGTGTGACAGACAAAAAAAAAAAAAAAAAAGATGCTATTTCAAACTAAAGCATGACAGACCAAAGAAAAAGCTATTTCTAGTCTAAACTGTGACAGAATAATGAAAATGCTATTTCTAATCTAAAGTATGACAAACCAAAGAAGACGCTATTTCAAACTAAAGCATGACAAACCAACAAAAATACTGTTCCGCTCGAAATTGATCTCAGATGATTACTTGTCTATTTCATTAAATCTATTTTTAGCTAACAGTGGATGAGAGAAATATTTTATCAGACATATTTTTTATCAGACAAAATATAAGAAGGTGAGGTCGGGAAGCGAAAGCTCCACCCCGACCCCACCTTCTTATATTTATTATTTCCTATGAGGGTCCTTTTCTGACCATTTTTTTTTTTTTCAAATTAAATAACCTGGTGAAGTTAGTTGATGAAAGCTACCCAGGGAAATGCATGGGTTGGGTTTGATGCAAAAGAAAACAAAGAAGTTGACGAACATGAAAAAAAAAAAAAAAAAAGAAAAAGAAGTTGACGAACATGAAAAAAAGAAAAAGAAAAAAAGAAGTTGACGAACATGAAAAAAAGAAAGAAAAAAGAAGTTGACGACCATGAAAAAAGACAAAAAGAAGTTGACGAACATGAAAAAAAGAAAAAAAAGAAGTTGACGAACATGAAAACAGAAAAAAAAAGAAGTTAACGAACATGAAAAAAAGAAAAAAAAGAAGTTGACGAACATGAAAACAGAAAAAAAAGAAGTTGACGAACATGAAAAAAAGAAAAAAAAGAAGTTGACGAACATGAAAACAGAAAATAAAGAAAAAAAGTTGACGAACATGAAAAAAAGAAAAAAAGAAGTTGACGAACATGAAAAAAAGAAGTTGACGAACATGAAAAAAAAAAAGTTGACGAACATGAAAAAAGAAAAAAAAAGTTGACGAACATGAAAAAAGAAAAAAAAAGTTGACGAACATGAAAAAAGAAAAAAAAAGTTGACGAACATGAAAAAAGAAAAAAAGTTGACGAACATGAAAAAAGAAAGAAAAAGAAGTTGACGAACATGAAAAAAGAAAAAAAAAGTTGACGAACATGAAAAAAGAAAAAAAAGTTGACGAACATGAAAAAAGAAAAAAAAAGTTGACGAACATGAAAAAAGAAAAAAAAAGTTGACGAACATGAAAAAAAAAGGAAAAAGAAGTTGACGAACATGAAAAAAGAAAAAAAAAGTTGACGAACATGAAAAAAGAAAAAAAAAGTTGACGAACATGAAAAAAGAAAGAAAAAGAAGTTGACGAACATGAAAAAAGAAAAAAAGAAGTTGACGAACATGAAAAAAGAAAAAAAGAAGTTGACGAACATGAAAAAAAGAAGTTGACGAACACGAAAAAAGAAAAAAAGAGAAAAAAAAAGAAAAAAGAAGTTGACGAACATGAAAAAAGAAAAAAAAAGAAGTTGACGAACATGAAAAAAAGAAAAAAAAAGAAGTTGACGAACATGAAAAAAAGAAGTTGACGAACACGAAAAAAGAAAAAAAGAGAAAAAAAAGAAAAAAGAAGTTGACGAACATGAAAAAAAGAAAAAAAAAGTTGACGAACATGAAAAAAGAAAAAAAAAGTTGACGAACATGAAAAAAGAAAAAAAAAGTTGACGAACATGAAAAAAGAAAGAAAAAGAAGTTGACGAACATGAAAAAAGAAAAAAAGAAGTTGACGAACATGAAAAAAGAAAAAAAGAAGTTGACGAACATGAAAAAAAGAAGTTGACGAACACGAAAAAAGAAAAAAAGAGAAAAAAAAAGAAAAAAGAAGTTGACGAACATGAAAAAAAGAAAAAAAAGAAGTTGACGACCATGAAAAAAAGAAAAAAGAAGTTGACGAACATGAAAAAAAGAAAAAAAAGAAGTTGACGACCATGAAAAAAAGAAAAAAGTTGACGAACATGAAAAAAAGAAAAAAAAAGAAGTTGACGAACATGAAAAAAAGAAAAAAAAAGAAGTTGACGAACATGAAAAAAAGGGTAAAACTATACAAACACCGTGACAGCGAATTAACCCTAACCCTAAACCTAACCCTAACCCCTAACCCTAACCCTAAACCTAACCCTAACCCTAAACCCTAACCCTAATCCTAACCCTAACCCTAACGCTGTCACGGTGTTTGTATAATAATACCAAAAAAAGAAGTTGACGAACACGAAAAAAGAAAAAAAGAGAAAAAAAAAAAGAAAAAAAATGAAGTTGACGAACATGAAAAAAAGAAAAAAAAAAGAAGTTAACGAACATGAAAAAAAGAAAAAAAAAAAGAAAAAAGAAGTACTTATTCGCCAAAGACAACGCCAAGATTTAAATTCTGCCTGTTACAAATTTGGATCCTACCTGAATCGATTTCTGTCACGACTAAGAACAAATTCATCATTACCCGTTCACATGGAAAGAAAAAAGCAGCCAAAAAACCGTACAGTGTACAACACCGACCCTTTTATTAGAACTTACACATCGTTCCTTACTGAACTCTATTCCGGAATACTCGTTATAGTAGCCATCGCCATCATGTAATTCGAATCATTTCTTTCGTACACTGTTTTCCAAGATTTAACGAAACAGTTTTTCTGCTCATTTTGATATAATAAGCTAGGACCCCCACCCCCGCCTCCTACTTTGTATCTCACTTTATTATTTTCTGTCTCATATGTTATCACTAGGGCTGTGACAACAGAATATTCTTTTCATTCTTTTGACTCTCGGGTATATATCCGACACAGTTTGGCACACTTAATTAACCGAGAACCATATCAGTCTATATAAAAACATATAAGATATTAATGGATATATACCCAAAAGTCAATTATTAGTGTTAATAAATATCCATATTTAAATTGTACGTCAATAGTTTTGCGTCATCTTTCGCATACTTGAACTGTTTCCTCTTTCTATAAACGGTGCCTTAAACTGGAGAATCCCTTTCCTTCATGTTCTGTTATTAACATTGGCACCCAGGGACCCATGAGCCTATCCAGGACTTTATCTATTTTTTATTATCATTATCACGTGCAGGTTACTGTAGTCCCCCCAAAAAAGAAGAGCGTGACACAGAACTAACTTTAAGACTTAAGATTTAAGATTTTATTGCTTATGAAAAAATAAATAAATAAAAAATCTTTAAAAATTTACCCCCCCCCCCGATATGATTTAGAAATCTTAGATAGGGATTAATTCCTGGGGAGGAGGGGGGACTACAATCTTTCATTAATCCAAGTAATTCAAACTGTTCTGTTTGGGTAATAAATTTTACTTGTCATGTAACAAAGTCACTGACACGTATGCAAGTGACCAAGCCATGGCAAAAGCGTGACGCAATAGCGGGATCGAAGGAAGAGACGGGGAAAGAAAAGCAGAGAGGAAAAAGCATTTTCTTTTACTTTTTTCCCCTATTCCAAGCCAATGAAATAAAATTAAACAAACGTCTTTTTATAAAAAATTTATGCTTACAAATTTATTTTATTGCTTATATAAAAACATAAAAACACACAAACACATGCGTGCACACAAACTCTCTCTCTCTCACACACACACACACAATATGATTTAGGAATCTTGAGTAGGACGACCCCCCCCCCCCAGATGTTCTTGAGGTATTGTGGTGAATGAGAACTTTAGATAGAATCAAGCATTGACTAGCAAAGGTACAGGGACGAGGATGACTATAGACACCCCCCTCCCCAATTTTTGAGTGGCCTTGCGTCTAATTTTTTGTTTATTTCTGTTTTGTTGTAAACTTTTCAAAGTAAATAAAAAACATATAACTCAAAGTGTAGTATCTGTTCTGATGCTACGCTTCAATTTTTTCTTTTCGGTCATTGGAGGAGAAATCCTTCACAACTGAGACAATTTTTAATTTTTGGTCCTTTTCTCTACATTAAAAAACGACCCTGGTGTCTAACTCTGTCAGGCAAAGTAAATAAGAACTTTATTAACACACATAACTAATCCTATCACTACACACACATAACTAACTTTAGTAACGATACACACATAAACATTTTTATTAAGATACATATATAACTAATTTCATTAATGCACATACATATATAAGTTTATTTATACATACACATAACTATTTTTACGCACACACAAAACTAAATCTATTAATACAAACACACACATATCAAATCTCATTAATACAAACAGACACATAGCTAATTTTATTAACACACACATACAACCTTTCTCTCTCACACACACATATAAATAAAAACTCAATAAAATGAGAGAAATCCCAGATTTTATCTATTTTTTTTTAATTATCGTTGTCACGGACATGCTAGCATAGTACCCAACAAAGGCTGAGCGTGACAGTACATAAACATAGCTAACTTTATTAACACACACATAACTATCTTCAGTAATACGCACATAACTGTTTTTATTAAGGCACACATATAACTAACTTTCTCAATACGCACACATATAACTATATTTTTACATACACATAACTATTTTCATTAATATACACACATAACTATTTTTTTTAATATACACACAGTCGCTCTTTTTCTCTCTCTTTCTCACACAAACACACACACACACACACACACACACACACATATATATATATATATATAAGCTGAATGTGTGTGTGTGTGTGTGTCTGGTCACGAATAGGCTCCTATATGGTTGACTATTTTAAAAAAACTGATTACATATAATGATAGAAGATGTATCGAGACACAGGAATGGGTATGTTTGATCTGGCAGAACGGTGGTTCATTAAAATTGTGGAGTCTGCATACGCGCCTGGTCCAAAAAGTATGGAAATAAAAAATTTAAAAATTAAAAAAAAAACGTTTACAAGAGTTTTTGATATAGATGGACATAAGAATACTTTGATAAGTATGTTTTAACTTAAATGTGGATGAAATAATAAAATTGTGTTGTTTGCGTTCGCGCATGCCCTCCATAGAATGGAAATAGGCACAAACTTTAATAAAGACTTTTCATATCTATCTGAGTGAGTATACTTTGATAATTATGTTTCAGTTTGAAGAAATATGGTATAATAAAATTATGGGGTGTTTGTTCGCACCTGACCTTCATAGAATGGAAATATGTTACAAAGTTTAACAAGGTTTTTTAATATAGGTCCACAGAATATTGTGATAAGTGTTTTAGTGTGAACAGGTATGGTATAATAAATTATGGGGTTTATCTATTTTTATTTTTACTTTCATCATATCTGCTTTGGTTTTGATACCCCCAAATTCGAAGCTATCTCTTTACAACCCTTCCTTTTCATAACCTATTATACTTTCATAAATCAGAGTCCATTTTCTGTAGGCTGTTTTTGAACCCAGTCAACGACGGGTACTTTTGCTAGTATATATATATATATATATATATATATATATATATATATATATATATATATATATATATATATATATATATATATATGAATGAAGTAATAAGTAAAAACAAACCCAATAAAACAGGAGATATCAACACAGAATCATTGTCTTTTGATTCTCTTCAAGGAACCAAATAAAACGCCAAATAAAATAATGGAGAAATTTCCAGTAACTGTACCTAAAAGGTAACTGTAGGAATTACTAAATGTAGTTTTCTTTTTTTTCTTCTTGTTTTTTTTTTCTTGTTTTTTTTTTTTTTAAACTTTACTTCCTCGTTCTCAACAACAAAGATCATAAAAACAAGTGTTTTTTTTTTTTTTTGTCTTCTCTCATTCTTAGGAACTAAGTCATTCAGTGTAAGAGCAAGAAAGAGAACCTCAACCACCAATCTTAAAAAAAAACATCCTTTAGAAAAGAATAACAAAAAAAAAAAAAAAAACCCACCCAAACGAATGCACCATAATTTGTATAATGAAAAGCATAAAATAATTTAATGTTTTTTTTTTCTTCTTTTTAGAAAATCCTGCCCTTGACATCGTTTCAAAGGCCATTTTATATACATTTTATATACATTTTATATACATTTTATATATATCTTATATTTTATGTATATTTTATATTTTATATATATTTTATATGCATTTTAAATATATTTTATATATAGTTTATATTTATTTTATATATATTTTATATTTTATATATATCTTATATTTATTTTATATATATTTTAATAATATTTTATATACATTTTAATAATATTTTATATATATTTTACCTATATTTTATATATATTTTATATACATAAATGAAAGAAACGGCTCAAAAATGCGTTCACAATGACTTTTGAATTCCACGATTACAAGGTGACCAAAAGAAAACGGGCCTCAACTCTAATTAGGCCCCGTTTCTTAGTGTTTTGTCCAAAAGAAATGAAACTTTGGTCATAACTAGTTTATTATATTCAAAACTTCACATCAAAACACTAGGGTCATTGGCCTTTTTTTCTCCGTTGACTGTAAAATGCTCAGAAAAACAATTGAATGTCCTATTTTTTTTTGGGGGGGGTCACTCTGTATTATAGTCAGAAAACCCAACAGAGAAAAAAGGTGGCACTTTTCTCGTTATAAAACACCATAAGAACAAACACGAAAAAAAAGTGCGTGTGTGTGTGTGTGCGCGCGTGCGTGGTTATGATTTTTCTGATGTTTAGGTTTAAATTAGATGAGATGACATTTAAATGTAATGTGAACAGACATCTCACTGCTGAACCCTTTAAATTGTATCGTTGTAGATATGGGCCCCACATAGTGGACCCTTACGTCTACGTTGCAATATCCTTTGCGTGGGGTGATCAAGCTTAAAAGAAGAAAAAATAAAGAGTGAAAGAGAGAAAGAAGGAAAGAGTAAAGGAGAAAAGAAGGAAAGGGTAAAGAGAGAAAGAAGGAAAGGGCAAAAGAAGAAGAAGGAAAAAGTAAAAGAAAAAGAAGGAAAGAGTAAAAAGAAAAAGAAAGGAAAGGGTAAAAAGAGAAAAAAGAGTAAAGGAAAAAAAACAAGGAACGGATAAAGGAAAGAAAGAAGGAAAGAGTAAAAGAGTGTAAGAAGAAAACGGTAGGGAGAGAAAGAAGGAAATGGTCAAGAAAAGAAAGAAAGGGTATAGGAGAAAAAGAAGGAAAGAGTAAAGGAGAGAAAAAGGAAAGAAAGAAAGAAGGAAAGGGTAAAGGACAGAGAGGTGAAAGTAAGGATAGAGAGAAGAGGGGGGAGGGTAAAACAAGGTAAACTACTGATGGGGGTAGCCACAACAAAGGCAGAGACAAAACAGCTGAGGACGAAAGTGAGATGCAGCAGATGAAAAGAAAGGAAAAACAACAGAAAAGAAAAGAAAAGAATGAGAAAAAAATGAGTGAAAAAGAAAAAGAAAAACAAATTTTAATGAAAGAAAGAAAAAAAAAATTAGAAAAAAAAGCACAGAATTGACGAATGAAACCAACGGCGTGCTTTTGGCAGAAGAAACATAAATTTTATTATAATAACAAGGTAAAAAAAGTAATTCAATTATAAACAATTTCGTCGGCCATTTAATTGTCTGATTGTCTCGACAACCATCGGATGCTGACGAAAACGAAACATCTGCATATTATACCAACAAATTATATGTTATATATACATTGTGAAGAGTGTTCAAAGCCAATAAATGTAACAGATACGCTGATACTGGTAGCAGCAGCCGTATAATACATATACAAATGACCAAGCCAGTGTGCGATGTGATGCCACAGCAAAGTGAAAGAAAAAGCAGAGATAAAAAGACACACGTGGCCGGAGAAAGACGGAGAAGCACATGTTCGAGATATGACCGGAGAAAAAAAAAAAAAAAAAAACAGTAAGCGACACGTGGGTGACAAGAGCTCCTAAAAAAGACATGACAGGCGAACCGTTTAAAACAATAATAAACACCTTTCGCCTAAAACTGAAAAGCGAGCCGAATTTCTTTTCTTTTTCCTTTCTTCTGTTTCTTTGCGAGACTTTCATCTTTTTCTTTTTTTGTTCTTTTTTACATAAGAGTCACCACTTATTAAGGTCCGAAGGCCACTCAAGGATAAGAGTTAACAAGTGTACGGTAGTCGATGGGACAATATCGTAGTAATCGTTAGTAGTGGAAATTTGATAAATTGGATTACTTAATGGGACGGTTTATCAAGAACTTGTTTACGTTAGACTTGAAGACGACCATATTGTAGTCAGATGGAAAACAGGCAAACTAAAGAGAGTTCCACAGGCGTGCAGTTCTAAGAAAGAACCTTTGTTCATGGAATCTATGTTTAAGTTTAAGCACAGATAAAGAATGCGGGAAATTATTGATAGTGGTTTCAATTAAATGAGTGTTTTTCGTGAAACTTTGGCAAAGGAGGATCATAGATTGGAGCTCAGCTGAGCACTTGCCATGAAAATAACGATAAAGCAGAGACAGGCTCGCAACGTTTCTTTTGTGGGAAAGAGGTTGCAGGGAAGAGAAACGGACATCCTCTTCTAGGCTTCAAAGTCTGTTTTGAATTCTGTCAAGGCAGGATAAGCTGCTTCTAGCAGCTTCTGACCAAATGTGGTAACAGTACTCCATCCTAAGACGTACTTTTACACAGGTAGAGAATTGCATCGGCAGTGAGATGCCTACTGGAGCGGGAGAATCATCCCAATATTCTTCCAGCGACCTTGGCAACGGACTTGATGTACGTGTTCCATTTCAGATTAGGACGAAAATTCAGACCAAAAAACTTGTCAAAACAGAGCTTCCCTAAGGCGAGAGCCATTCATTTCAATTGAGTCCAGCCGGGCGTCAGAGCGTTGATGATTGGAAGATAGAAGCTTGGTTTTATATGCACTAAAATTAACCAGTCAACATGTTAAGATGTTACCGAAGATTATATTTATGCTTTTGTTAAAAAAAGAAAAAAAAAAGAAAAAGAAAAAAAATGTACAACGTTACACCACAGACGATGATGCAAACGGAAAAAGAAAACAATGCGAATTTGAAGCGAATATTCAATACAACACCTGAACCATTTTAATAACAATAAAAAAGCAGTTGAATAAAATGAAGGTCACACGGGGGGGGGGGGGGACAAAATACAAAACAGAAATCCTAGTCCCAGAGGTCCCTCCCTATTATAAAAGTAAAAAAAAATTTCTTTCGTTCTACAAGATTTTTTTTTTTTTTTTTTTTTACATAGGAGTCACCACTTATCAAGGCCCGGAGGCCACTCGAGCATAAGGATTATAGAGTGTACAGAGTTATTGGGATAATATTGTAGTAATCGTTAGTAATGGAAATATGGTAAATTGGATTACTTAAGGAGGCGGTTCATCAAGAATTTGTTCATGTTGGACTTGAAGACAACCAAGTTCTAGTCAGCTGGGAAGCAGGCAAAAGGAAGAGAGTTCCACAGGCATGCAGTTCTAAGAAAGAAGCTTTGTTCATGGAATCTACGTTTTGATTTAGGCACAGATAAAGAGTGGGGAAAATTGATGCCACCAGTGAAATAATATTAATCGTTAATATAAAAAACACTAGCAGGAAGACCCAACGTTGCTCAGGATTGAATCAGGATCACTACTATATAGGCTTTCACTATGCTCATAACACTATGGTCTTATAAATGACATGAATTATAGGAGCAACTGGGCCCAGGAAAAAGAATTTCAAAAACTACCTGGCAAATATACCTGGTGAACTAAGTGCAAGAGAGATTCAACCAATTGCACTTAAAGGGACGGTCAGAATCTTAAAAAGATCTCTTGGTTGGAATATCTGAGTTAGCGGATGAATGTTTGGCATCCAGTAAGATACCCCATCCTCAGTTTTAACAAACTGATAAGATAATTAAAAAAAAAAAAGCGGTTGAAGGTTCGATAGTCTTGGCAGAGGCCTTACTTGAGACAAGTCATACTTAAAATGGTCTTACAAACCCATAATGAAATACGGCATAATTGCGTTGATACACCGGTTCCTGCTGGACCACGGAAGTTAAGCAACATTGAATCTGGCCAGTACTAAATGAGTGACAATTTGGTACTTCCAGGTGCTGTATGTGCTCTCCGCTTATCTCAGCATTGTTTCCAGTCGTCCTGGACTTCTCCTTGCCCAAACGGTGCCGATTCAGGAGAGGTGTGTTTGGAGACTGCGCAACCCTTACCTCACAATTACATGCGCAGCTTCCCCTACAGTGGGTATCCTTTGTCTTTCGAGACTGAACAGAAGCATCGAAACCCGTAATAATTAAGCAATGTGCTTAAAACATCAGTAACTCTCTCTTTCTTATTTTCTGTTTTCCCCACTTTTTTGTTAATAATACATTGTATTGCAATGATATTACCAACAAGCAAGAAGACCTGATGTTGCTCGGGATTGAATGAGGATCACTATTATATAATCTTTTCATTGTGCTCTTCTTACTGTTGTACAGCATTCACCTTGGGGTGGGGGGGGGGAGGGGTTGAAACAGCTTCCTCCAAAGGAGAAAATGTCAAGGAAATATTAAATTAGCAGGCAGTCACCAGTCGCCTGTAATGTTTGGTGTATTTTTGGTCAGGAAGCCTGATCTGGTAGCACCAGATGCCCTAACAGGTATCACTCTGGACCAAAGTGGACATTGGAGCAATCGTAACTAAGGGGCAACTCCACATTCCCCTCAGCCCTCTAAATGGAACCTCACCACAGAATGTCTTTTAAAGTCATATACACAGGACCAACTATTCTTAACATCATACTAGCGGGACCTGTGGAAAGTCTACAGGGGACTTATTCATATGTAATATATTTATATTGGTATTCTGTAGATGTTCAGTGTAAATGAAAACGCTCTAATATTATTGTAGCTTTTTTGTTAAAACTGCAAAAGTATTTATCCAAGCTAGTAGGGACGCCCAGCATAGCCCGGTTATAAAATACGTTTAAATATATTTTAATTCTTGCAGATTTCGTATATAATATTATAGAGATTACTGTTCTATCGATTTTTATATGTTATAAAGTTGCGATTTCAAAAATAAAAAATATATCCATATGACTTGGGTTCATCAGCTTGAAACCGAATCCCAAACTTATGAATATATATAACTTTAGTTCCTTCAGCTATAATTAAAGCCAAAACCAAAACTTATGAAGAATTCTTGATAAAATTATTTGTAAAAAAGAAAATAGATTACCAAGATGCCATCATCGAAACCGAAACCAAGACTTATGAAGAATTCTTCATAAAATTATGTTAAAAAAATAGATTATTGGAATGCCATCAGCTATAATCGAAACCGAAACCAAAACTTATGAAGAATTCTTGGTAAAATTATTTATTACAAAAAATCTATCTATAAAGATGCTGTTGTAGGGCAGAAAAAATAACTAAGTATAGCATCAGAACATATACTACACTTTGCTCCTATATATTTAGCTTATGTGACATCATATTAATACAATATTGCAATAACGTGAACATTAAAATAATAAAAAGCAACATAATTTCCATTAAAATTAGGTATGAACCCCTGTTAACTTGGGCGGGGGGGGGGAAAGTTTTTCCAATTGTCTAATAATTGAGATTAGTTTTAGCCATGGTCATCCTTGTCGCAGTATCTTTAATTTGTCTAAGGGATTCCTAGCTAGAGCTCTCAGTCACCATAATACCACATTCACACAGGAGTCGTCCTAATTAAGATTCACAAATCAAGCTGTTTGTTTTTTTAATTATAATCTTCTTCTATCTAATCTATATATTTTATTACGAATTCCATTATTATTAATGAAAATAGACAATAATAACAACACATTCGTGAGTTCGTAATAATAATAATAATAATAATAATAATAATAATAATAATAATAATAATAATAAGAAGAAGAAGAAGAAGAAGACATTCATGAAATACAATGAACATTAAAACACGTAGGCCCTGGGTTCGGTACACCTCGCTGAAATAAAAATATGGGGAGACTCTTTCGAAACCAGAAATATACAGGGTGGCCACAAAGTCACGCACCAATGTTAATTAAAAAAGTTAAAAAATTAAAAAAGTTATAGTAGTAACATTTATTCAAATTCAAAGTTCTTTACAAGGATTACAATTGCTCGATATGTTCGCCGTTTGCAGCTATGCACGAGCCAATACGAAATTCGGCGTTATTTGTTTTATTTTATATATATTGTTTTTATTCTTTATTCATTTTATTTTAATGTGTTTCAAAAAAAATTTAGACTACCGTGAGATTTCCACGGGTTCTGCTAGTTATTATTATTTTACTTAGCATCCAGGATTGCAGAATTAGACACAAGGTCGGTTGTTAATGTGAGAAAAATCCAGCTTTCGAAAAAGTTGAATTCTAGAAGGATGCGTCATTCCCTGAACTAATAGTACAAAAATGGTGAAGTATATTATCGGAACTTATATGATATTTTGCTCTTAATTAAGAACGATATATCTGTCCCTGTTTTCATGAATGCACACAAGGGTAGAATTAGACACAAGGTCACTTTTTAACGTGGGAAAAAGTCCGGCTATCCGACTAGATGCACTTTGGATCGGAGCAAAAATAAAGGCGTTATTTTAGGCGTCATGTTATCGTGAGAACGTACACGACGCTCAGAATAATAAGAGGAAATTCTTTCTGAGATATTTTTTCCAAAGACAAACCTAAGAAAGATGAACGACACATGATAGATAAAGCGAGGGAAAGCGAAGATATAATTACGAAGTAAAAAGAATACACTTAAGTCTCATTACAATCATATAAATATATAAGGTGGCCACAAAGTCACGCACCAATGTTAATTAAAAAAGTTAAAAAATTAAAAAAGTTATATTAGTAACATTTATTCAAATTCAGTTCATTGGTGCGTGATTTTGTGGCCACCCTGTACAATAGACGACGAACTTAATTAAATTTTATTATCAAACATTAAACTACGATAGGGTAGGAGTAATGAGGTTAAGTGAAAAAAAAAAGAAACAGATTACGAGGGTGTGGAAGGGGGGTGTCTTTATCTACTATACGAAGATGCCAACGAGAAATATATCAAAACAAAAAGTGTATCTTTAGTGCAAACAAATGATGGCAAAATGAATTCAATGTCTTAATATACGAGAGAGGGAAATATTCACGGAGATGACTTACTGAGTTTATTCTTTTTTTTTTTTTTAATCTTTTCTTTCTTTTTGTTCCAAGCGGTTGGTCAAAATGTCTTTAATATCCGTCCCTCCGGATTAAAACGCACGTGTGTAAAGTTTGCCGTTTATCGCCGTCAACGTCGCATCCTTTCGCCGTTGGTACGGAGTTTCTCCCAGGTGTTATCTCCTTTTGCTGTTGGTATGGAATTTCTCCCAGGCATTACTTCGTTTCTTTCGCTGTTGGTGGAGTTTCTCCCAGGCGTTATCTCCTTTTGCTGTTGATGGAGGGGGGGTCGATATCTCCTATCTCGACGGAATCGCTGACTCTGTCGCTGGGGTGGGACTGGGACTTTCGCACATCCGTCTGGTGGCAGCACGGCCAGCAGCGACTGTTGTACCAAAAGGCCCTCTTCTCTTTTTTTCTTTGTCTCTCTCTCTCTCTTTCTCTCTCTCTCTCTCCTCAGTATCTTTCTTAGCCCCTTTCTTTCCTTTATTCTTCGTGTCCTAGCAACCCACACGAGTCTATGTGTTTCTGGTCAAATGACCTGATCATCTCGCTAGCATGCGTGTCAAAAAGCTTTTCTCACCTCTCTCTCCTTCTTTCCTATACTCACTGCCCCTTTCTCTCTCTTTAGGTTTAGCCTCTCCCTCTTTTGTCCTATACTCTCTTTTCTCTCTCTCTCTCTCTCTCTCTCTCTCTCTCTCTCTCTCTCTCTCTCTCTCTCTCTCTCTCTCTCTCTTGAAACTATGTTCATTTGCCTCGGTGAAGATAAAATAAAATAACAAAAACGATACATTTCTCGTTGGCGCGAAATTAAATATTTCGATTTTTAATTAATTACATAATCCAAGTCATGGATTACGTCACAATATAAAAGACAAAATGTGTGTGTGTGTGTGTGTGTGTGTGCGTGCGTTTGTATGTCTGCCAAAACTTCCGACAGACGCGTCAGAACCTGACAAGATCGGTATCGTTTTAAAGCTCCGCATCTCAGACGACAAATATTGAAAAATTATTAATCACTTCACCCTTAACTCGCCAGTTTTTTACTAGGAAAGGTCACTTTTTGCATTGTCATTTTTTACAAGTCATCTTTTCTTTTCTTTTCGATTGACTATGCTTAATTTTGACGTTCTCAACTTCCAGTTTTACCATGAACGCAACGTAAGCACATCACGTTTATTTTTCCTTCTTCGCATTACGGGTTCGAGCCTGCCTGCGTACTACCACTTTATTTATTTATTTATTTATTTTTTAACCCCCTCTTTCCACCAAAACTTCCTACTGTTTTGATTCTACTACTTTTTTTTGGGGGGGGGGGCTTCCTTACTCGACACCTACTAGTCTAATATATAAAAGGCAAAATGTGTGTGTGTGTGTGTGTGTGTGTGCGTGTGTGTGTGTATGTTTGCATGCTTGCCAAAAACTTTTGACAGAGGCGACGGATCCTGACAAGATCGGTATCGTTTTAAAGCTCCATCCTTCGGACAACAAATATTGAAAAATTGGCCCAAAACATTCATTCCTTCACCCTCAACTGACCAGTTTTGTAAAAGGAGGGGTCACTTTTTTTGCTGGCATTTTAGCAAGTCATCATCTTCTTTTCGATTGACTATACTTAATTTCAACGTTCCGAAGTTCCGGTCGGACGATAGAGACATTGGCTAAGACTCCACGTTTTTTTTTTATTTTCTCCTTCGCATTACGGATTCGAGCCGGCCTGCTTACTATAACTTTTTTTCTAACACCTCTGCCTACTATTGTTTGGATGCCCTCCCCCGCTACTACCTCTTTTTTTACCCCCCCCCCCAGGGTTCTTTATTACACCACCTAGACACCTACACACACCCGGGCACCTCCGCTACTGTTGTTTTGACCCTACCCTGGGGATCCTTACTACACCATCTAAACACCCAGGCAATGCCGGGCACCCCTGCTACAAATATATACATATAAATATATATATATACAGTAGAACCCCTGGATACGGCATTAATCCATTCTGGTGTTGGGATTATGAGGTGAAATCGCTGTATGGCGGGGGCTTAATCAAAATTTTATACAGTACATATTAAAAATTAGTAACAAAATACAGTACAGTATATAATAGACATGTATATAATCAAATAACATTATAAATAACACCGTAAACGGGGTAAATACCGTAATCAGGGGCCGGAAAAGATCACAATCCACATAACCTGAAAAAAATGTATCCTAGGAGTTCTACTATATATACATATATATGCTTTTTATTTGTTTTTACGTATGCATTAATATGCCGCTACACATTCATGAGCATGTTTTGATCAGCTAGTTATGAGTAACTAAAGACCTCTTCAGGCGACATAGCTTATACAAAAGCTTTACAAACTAAGCTTTTGTA
>NC_136492.1:22192201-22252201 GCF_053919585.1 Euprymna scolopes | reverse complement strand
TCTTATTTTTTATTATTTATCTATTTATCTATTTTCAAAAGAGTGCCACGTGCAAGTGGAGAAGGAAAAAAACAGAGCTATGAAAAATTTGTGTCGAGAATTGTCTAGAGTTCCGACTTTTTTTTTTGGCTTTCACTTTAATAAGAACGTGAATTTATTCGCCACAATATGATTCAACTCAAAAATATAAATAAAAGCTAACGTGAATTAAGATTAAAGTTAAGGTGTTATTGTGGACCCTCACCCCTTTTAAAAAACCTTATTAAACTTTGTGACATATTTACATTCTATGAAGGTCAGGCGCGAATGAACACCCAATAATTTTATTATACCATATTTCTTCAAACTGAAACATAATTATCAAAGTAAACTTACGCAAATAAATCTGAAAAGTCTTTGTTAAAGTTTGTGCCATATTTCCATGGAGTACAGGCGCAAACGCAGACCCCACAATTTAATCATACAATCCCTATTTAAGTTGAAACATACTTATCAAAGTATTCTGATGTACATCTATATCAAAAACCCTTGTAAACGTTTTTTTTAATTTTTTATTTCCATACTTTGGAGGCCAGGGGCGAACGCAGACCCCACAATTTTCATGAACCACCGTTCTGCCAGATCAAACATACCCATTCCTGATCTTGCTTACATCTTCTATCATTATATGTAACCAGTTTTTTAAAATAGTCAACCATATAGGAGCCTATTCGTGACCCCCCCCCACACATTCAGCTTTATATTATAGATATATATATTTAAATGTTTTTAACATGTTTTATTAACTATTTGCTCTTATATATATATATATATATATATATATATATATATTTATATATTTGTAGCCATCGACATACAGTCCTGTTTCGTTGTATCACAACTCATCAGTGCCGCTAGACTAGCATCGCTCCCTAGCCAAGGATTGAACCAAGAACCGTCGTGTTGACAGTGTTTACTATAACTTTTTTACACAAATATTACACAAGCATAAATCATGTAGAATATCTGCATGCATATACTTGCATGTAATAGTTAACTACAGACGATTATCCCATAAGAAAACCGAAACAAGCTCATAGAAAATTAATTAAAATGAATATTTAAAAGAATATGCAAATTAGCTAGATCTTTTGCAGATGAATGCAATTCCACGACCCGTATATAACAAAGTTGTATTTTCTTTTTAAATAAAAAGAAAAAAAGTTTTTTTATATGAATATCAACACACACACACACACAAACCAAATTTATAGGAGTATAGATAAATATACATGAAAAACAATTTCATTGCAATAGAAATACAAAATCTGCTTAATAAGACTCCTCCTAACCATTTCTAAATATTAGACTGTTGCTTCACGAGGGAAGAGAGAAAAACATAAAAAATCGTTATCACACGCGCCACTTCATTTACGCGACCATGTATTATTTGGTTTAATCAGACTACCATTCTCATTTTGAGTAATATTCTCACAAAGTTTTTGTCATGTAAACTCCAACATTTTATTATTATTATTATTATTATTATTATTACTATTATTATTATTACTATTATTATTGTTGTTGAAAGTCATTCCAGACAAAGCATGAATACTAATCAGAGAGAGAGAGAGAGAGAGAGAGAGAGAGAGAGAGAGAGAGAGAGAGAGAGAGAAAGAAAATCACTTCAAAACAAATTAAGTCCAAAAGGAATCCCACTACCAGCGTTTAATCTCTTGGACTCCGAACAGGCTAGCCAAAAAGTAAGCATTTCAGTGCAATTTCTGTAATGCAATAGCCTTTGAAGACAATCTTCCTGTAGAATTACAACTTCTCACACATCCAAAGACTCGTTCAAATGGCTGTGGGGACACTTTTGTGATCGTCTCATCAGTAGGAGGTGTGATCCTTAAGGGGATTCATGCATTTGGAGGATCATCTTGGATAGTATGTAAAAAGAGATGAACTGCTATTTTATCAATATCTGAAGGGAGAGTAGGGTTCATACCTTCCCAACATTATTGTTGTGCAAATGAACAACTCTGTCAATTCGAACCTAAACACCTCCGTTGAGTCGACATGACATGATTCCGAACAATTCTATTGATTCGAACATGATTGCCTTCGACGATTCAACGCGACATGATCCTGAACAACTTTTTGATTCGAACCCGAACACCTCAGACGATTTGACATGATCTCAAACGCAATGACTTAACACGACATGTTACCAGAGCAACCGTGGCAATTACTCGCCGAATGCTTGCTATCGTTTTTTTTATATAATTGAGTTGGACAAACTCATTTTTGCCGTAGGTAGGCCCGACTTAGGCATTGGTATACAAGTTGTGAGTGCTTCCGCGCATGCTCATCACATAGACCACCTACTGTTTTCTGGGTTACAGATACTACACTTTACTCCTAACCAAGAAAGGCCAAAGAGGCTTGATAGAGGCATATAGCATTGATGTGCTATAAAATAAAAAGAAACAATTCTGAACCTCATTATTGCATAGCATGTTGAGAGAAACTGGAACTTGCATCCTGTAATTGATCATGTAACAAGGATCCCCTAACATCACCATGCCTATATTATGTCACTTCCAGGGAATTAGGTTGGGTGTGATATGGGTGATGGCGGGATATGTTACATCAAACACCCTTCCCTATTTTTATTGTGTTTGGTTTGAAATGAGTCATGTTAGGGCGTCAGTTTGGCAACTGTTGCTAGTTTTGCATAGAGTAAGGAACGAGCCCTTTTTATTATTATTATTTTTATTTTTTGATGAATGGATTTTAGGGACCTAGGAATGGAATAAGAGATGCTGGAAAGTCAGAGGAATGGGATGAAGAGGATGGTGATGGTCGATATAGTCAGAGGAGAAATGGATGACAAGGAAATTGGCTCTAAACAACACAAAAGAGAATGCAGCCGAAAGGACCAAATTACCCTGCCAGAAAATGTGGTTGCTGAGTCAGGCAAATAATTACGCACAATCCCTCCCACCGGCCGCTTCAATAAAGGGTGGGAGAAGGGACATAATAGACTTTGGAATTGGTAAGCCAGATTTTACTTCAGGGTGATTTATTGGATTCATTTGCACAACAATAATATTGGGAAGGCATGAACCCTACTCTCCCTTCAGATATTAATAAAATAGCAGTTTATCGCTTGTTACATAGTATTCAATGATAATCCTCCAAATGTATGAATCCCATTAAGGATCACACCTCCTACTGATGAGACAATCACAAAAGTGCCCCTGTAGCCATTTCTAACGAGTCCTTTAAAGAGTGAGAAGTTGCAACTCTACAAGAAGATTGTCTACAAAGGCTACTGCATTTAGATGGGCAGGTTATCTCAATATTCCATAAGAATCTTTTTCTTAGTGATACAAGCACCAAAATTGGCACAAATGACGTTCAGAACATATATTTTAAAAAAAGAACGTTAGCCAGAAGAAAATTTAAGATGGCTGCAGAAGCAATCCTGACAAATTTAAATTTTGCTGCTTGTATCGCCAAGTGAAAGATTGTTTCAGCAATCTGCCCCACTAATTACAGAAATTGCATTGAAAAGCTTGCTTTTTGGCTAGCCTGTTGGAGTCCAAGAGATTAAACGCTGCTAGTGGGATTTCTTTCAGGTTTAATTTGTCTTGAAGTAATTCTACCCCCCCCTGTCTCTCTCTCTCTCTTTCTGTCTCTGTCTCTGTTTATTATTACTATTCAATAATAATCCTCTAAATGCATGAATCCCATTAAGGATCCCACCTCCTACTGATGAGATGATCACAAAAGTGTCCCCGCAGCCATTTCAACGAGTCTTTTGAAGTGTGAGAAGTTGTAACTCTGCAAGAAAATTGTCTACAAAGGCTATTGCATTACAGAAATTGCACTGAAATGCTTACTTTTAAGCTAGCTTGTTGGAGTCCAAGAGATTAAACGCTGGTAGTGGGATTTCTTTTGGGCTTAATTTGTCTTAAAGTGATTTTACCTTCCTCTCTCTCTCTCTCTCTCTCTCTCTCTCTCTCTCTCTCTCTCTCTCTCTCTCTCTCTTTATTATTAGTATTATCTCCTTCCATGGAATAGCTTCATCATGCTTAGTCTGGAGTGACTTTCAAAATAAAAAATAAATAAAAAAAAAACGTTGGCGGTTACATGGCCAAAACTTTGTGAGAATATTACTCAAGATGAGAATGGTAGTCTGAATAATCCAAATAATCCAAATTATTAATCCTAATCTAAACAAATTCCAAAACATGATATTAATGGGCATGTATATAAAACAGGAGACATCAAAAAAAAAAAAAAAAAAAAAAAATTCTGCTTCAGCGTCTGAAGAGAATGGAAAAACATTTTCCTAATTTGGTGAAAATTGTAATATTTTTTCACAAATACAAGTACGACCATTATTTCCTGCCAAAATTCAACAAATATCTTTCCATATATATAAAACTCAGTGTGTGTGTTTGTGTGCGATGTTTGTATTCCCTATATGAATAAAGGTCCTAGAAGCTTTATTTTTTTATTTTAACAAAGAAGGCAGCGCTTATCAAGGCCTGAAGGCCATTTGAGGATAAAGGATGATTGAGTGTAAGGTGATCACTGAGACAACAGTTTAGTGATCGATGGTGGTGGAAGTTTGATAGAATATGATTATTCAAGGAGGTGTTTGTTTACATCGGACTTGAAGATGAGCATGTTGTAGTGAGCTAGAAAGCATGCCAGCTAGAACAGTTTCACAAGCGGGCAGTTTATATTAAAAAAAAAAAAAACTACTGGTACTATCAGACCTTCCTAACTAAAAATCAATCATGTTCTGCACGTTCTTTCTTTTTTTTTTCTTTCCGTCTTTTTTTTCTTCCCCAATGAGGCTAAGAGTTTGGTTGACAATTGTGATGCTTAAGGATAACGTTTCTGGTGGTTGAGCAGTTTATAACTCAAGAAAATGGATATGCGCATTGCAACACTCCACTTTGGGCCTTACCTAGGCTAGGTGGACGGTTGGAAAAGTCTTATCTAAGCAATCGACTGATCAGATCCATCTCCATATAAAACCACACCAACCTAGTAACTACGAATAATTTCCCCAAAAACAAGGAGAAAAGCAGTCAATTGCTTATGGCGAAAAAAAAACATCAACATACAAAACAACCAAACCAAATACAATGAATAAATATTTGAAAATATAAAGACCTTGAAGCATAAAAACTTTTACCAAAGCAACTAGATTTGGCATTAAATCACTTGAAACAAAAAAGGGGTTTGATATGGTGTAGGTTGGTTGTTTTTGTTTTACAGCGTATCAACCCTTTTCAGGTTATTGCCGAATCCAGTTATTTTGAAGAAAAACTTTTTAATAGAATATATTTGTTTTTTTTTTTTGCAAGTCGGTTTCTATTTAACTCATAGTTGGGATCCTAACAGGTACTACCGCTCAGGGTCAGAGTGGACCTGGGAGCAACAGCAATTAAAGGGTAGCTCCACACTCCCCAAAGTCCGCAAGCTGGGGCTTCACCATCGGATATAGTTTAAGGCCATATCCAGGACCTTGATATGGTGTAAGATAAAACAATCAAACCAAACACCATGAATAAATATTTGACAATAAAAAAAGAACTTGAAGCATAAAATTTTTTTTCAAAAATTATTTCAACTTTAAAAAGGTTGATATGCCGCAAACCAAAACAATCAAACCGAACATAAAATCTAAAAGCATGTTCTTTAACCAAAATTTACTACGGAAGACAATGAAAGTGCTCCCGAATATCTAATTGGACATCTAAGAGGGTATACCTCTTGTAATGTTCCTATTTGTTTGCCTCCCTGCAAGGGCAGATTTTTTTTTTTTGTGTGTGTGTGTGTGTGTGTGTTTTAAACTTGAAGGCCATTACTTATCAAGGCTCGAAGGCCACTCGAGGATAGGGGGGGGAGAGTAAGTTAAAACACAAGGTCGGTTTTTAATGTGAGGGAAATCCAGCTCCCCAAAAAGGGGCACTCTGGATAGGAACAAAGATAAAAATTGTCTCGGTCATGAAGGATTTCTCCTCTACTAAGTGAGGACAAGAAAGGTGAAGTGTAGTATCAGAACAGATACTACGCTTTGTTCCTAGCCAAAACGCCAAGAAGGCATAACGTTACACATGTCTTAACATGTAGACACCGTCGCAAGGAAACCAAGACAAGAAAAAACTCAACTCACTTTTTTCCTTAGTGAAACAACCAACATTAATTTACAGGTCTTTTTCTGTTGCCCTCGGTCACTGTGTGCATCACGCCTATCTCTGATGGGATCTTTGGCCTGAGCACACATTCTTCTTTTTATAATCTTTTTACCTTCTTCCTTGATATGACGTCACTCACACACGGCTCGGTCATTTGTACACAGTTACCATATGCGCGTCCATGTCCATATAATTTCAATTGCATTCTATATTTATGAAATTTAAATCATACATACTGGCGATATAATATACTGGCGATATAATATACTGGTGATATAATATACTGGCGATATAATATACTGGTGATATAATATACTGGCGATATAATATACTGGCGATATAATATACTGGTGATATAATATACTGGTGATATAATATACTGGTGATATAATATACTGGCGATATAATATACTGGTGATATAATATACTGGCGATATAATATACTGGTGATATAATATACTGGCGATATAATATACTGGCGATATAATATACTGGCGATATAATATACTGGTGATATAATATACTGGCGATATAATATACTGGCGATATAATATACTGGTGATATAATATACTGGTGATATAATATACTGGTCCTGAATCTCTAAGTTCCCTCCTAACCTAAGGGAGTTATAGCGTTCAAATTTCCTTTTAAATTTGAGGACAGAAACCGCCTTAAAACTTCAAATATCTGATTCTAATAAAACTTAAACGATATGTATATGATGCAGAAATTCAGAAGGTTTTCCAGCATTCCAGCTTCTTCCGATTATATTAGGAAAGGGATGAAACGAAAATGGGGATCTAGCAAAAACAATTATGAACATCGTGAAAAAGTACCATCCAATCCCGACCAACGTCGGGTCTTTCTTGCTAGTATATAATAGTTGCTTGCATGGTTCAACAAATACAGATCGCAAAGGGAGATAACTACTGCTTTACTGGTTTTGTTTGTTTTGAAGAAGCGACGTCTCCATTTAATGCCAAGAGCCAACAAATATAATTGCGTATTATTAACACTATTCCGTAAGCGAAACGGGAAACTATTAAAACAGCGTTTGAAAATAATGACAAAAAATAAAAAAATACAATAAAATAAATGTGTTCAAAGCGAAGATAAAAGAGAAAAACATCACAACAAATCAATAGCAATGACGGCAGTAAATCTGAAACAGACTCAATACAGAATAACTCCATGACAACTTTATGTCTTTATTGAAAAAATACATTTGAGAATTACACTATATATATATATATATATATATATATATATATATATATATATATATACACACATACACACACATACAGATATGCATATACATACGTATATATATATACGAATATACATACATATATATGCATACAAATATATGTATATGCATATGCATATATTTGTATGCATATGAATATACATACATATATATCCATATACATACATATATATCCATATATGCATATACATATATATAAGCATATACATACATATGTACCCATATACATACATATATATATGCATACATATATATATATGCATATGCATACATATGTATCCATATACATACATATGTATCCATATACATACATATATATATATGCATATACATACACATATATATGCATATACATACATATATATATATGCATATACATATATATATATATATGCATATACATATATATATATATGCATATACATGCATATATATACATGCATACACATACATATTTATATGCATATACATATATATATATGCATATACATGCATACACATACATATTTATATGCATATACATACATATATATGCATATGCATACATATATATGCATATACATACATATATATATGCATATACATACATATATATATATGCATATACATACATATATATATGCATATACATACATATATATATATGCATATACATATATATATGCATATACATACATATATATATATGCATATACATACATATATATATATATGCATATGCATACATATTTATATGTATATACATATATATTTGCATATACGGAAATATATGCAAATACATACATTTATTTACATACATACATACATACATGATGATTGCCACGTTTTGTCAGACGAGAGCCACTCCCTCAGTCACTAAAAGTCCATGTGCCCGAAGATGACTTTTTAGCCCTACCAGCGACTTGCACACCCTCAAGCAGACATGACACTAAAAATGTTCACTGATTTGTATGAAACTAACAGCAGCGGAACCTGTATCATCGTGGGCTTTCATGTGATTAACAAAACCTGCCTTAGATAACAGAGCCCGATCACACACCTTAGAGATCCAGAGATTTCCATGGTTGGACACAAGGTTTGGCATTTCCTACATGCTCTCTTAAGCTTCGCTCGGTCTATTTTGGCTGCTTCAAAGTGTTTTGCACCCCTGTATATCAGTGTCCTCCATTGCTTGCGATCATACGCTAGTGACTCCCAACTGTCAACAGGAATATGAAAGCTCACCAGACTCTCCTTGATGCTATCATGAAAACGTTTTTTGGGCTTGTGCTGGGGTCTTTTTCCAAGAAAGAGCTCACCATAGAACAATTGTTTTGGGAGTCGATAGTCTTCAAATCGGATGAGATGACCCGCCCAACGCAACTGGTTCTTAATAACAATGGTATTAATACTGGTTGTTTTGGCCCTTTTTAAGACATATGTATCAGGGACAAAGCTATACCACTTTAAATCAAGAATGTGTCTAAGGCAGTGCTGATGGAACCTCTCGAGCAATTCTATATGTGACCGGTACATACATACATACATACATACATACATAGGTCTTCTTACTCTTCTGGCTAGGATACAAGGGTAGTATCTGTTCTGTCTTAATATGGTATGATGATATTGTAGGGTTTTCATTCACACAGGACGTCCATACGATGGAAATATGTCACAGACTCTTATAAAAATATTGAAAATAAACTGTATTAACCAGATATATTCTGACGCTATATTAACCAGATTTTTTTTTTTTTTTTACATGGGGGTCACCACTTATCAAGGCCCGAAGGCCACTCAGGGATAAGGGTTATTGCGTGTACAGTAATCACTGAGATAGTACTGTAGTAATCATTAGTATTGGGGGTTTTGATAGAGTGTCTTACTTAAGGGGGCGGTTTGTCAGGAGTTTGTTTATGTTGGACTTGAAGACGTCCAAGTTGTAGTCAGGTGGGAAACAGGCAAGCGGCAGAGAGTTCAACTGGCGTGCAGTTCTAAGAAAGAAGCTTTGCTCATGGAATCTACGCTTGGATTTAGGCACAGATAAAGAGTGGGGAAAATTATTGACAGTAGTTTCAGCCAGACGGGTGTTTCTCATGAAAGATTGGCGAGGGGGGGGGGCAAGGGATTGGAGCTCAGACGAGCACCTGCCATGGAAATAACGATAAAACAAAGACAGGCTCGCAACGTCTCTTCTGTGGGAGAGAGGTTGCAGGGAAGAGAAAAGGGCATCTCCCACTAAACCATTTACATAAATACTTTTAAAGTTTTAACAATATCAATAAAATAATATCGCAGGGTCGCCATTCATACTGAGCGTTCACAGAATGCCTCGCAGCAATATATTACATATGAAAGATGCCGCTGTGGAATTTCCACAGATCCCACGAGTATGATGGATTGTGTTATGAAGACCATTGTTTAGCTGACACCTACATTTCTTTAAAATAACTGTCGTATAATCCTTGCTGACCTCCAAGAGCAACCAGTTCGAGGCTCACGGATTGAAATCAGAGACCTGACATGATAGAGATGGCACTGAGATTTAAATTATTTCTGGAGATTTATCAAAAAAAAAAAAAAAAAAAAAAGAAAGAAAAAAAAGAAAAAAAAAAAAGAAAAAAGAAGAAAGAAAAAAGAAAGAAAAAAAGAAAGAAAACAGGGGAAGAATGCCTTGGTAACTTTCTCCATAATCTTTGGAAAGTTTTCAAGATTACGAAAGCCTTATTGGTTTTATCATTGGTCTGCTGCTCATCGGAGTGAAGAATAAAGTGAATGTTTATTGTCAGTTCATAGATTTATGCTTGAATTTCTCTTCAGATTCTGCAACATGAAAATCGATAAAACAGAAAAACAATATCTCCAAAACAGTATTTTTTATCCTATCAAATCCATTGAATTATTACAGATTTTTTTTAAAAACTAGACAACGTCCATATTCTTTCGGAAACATTTTCTTTTAGCATGTGTTGCCGAACTAAAACCATTTTTAAAACAAAATTTGGTTATCTTTACGATCATTGTTGCCACTACACTTCTGGTTGCTGTTTCGTTATTTTTGTTTATTGATTTTTTACTTGATTTTTTTACGGTATATTTTGTTTTACTAAATTGTTAAGTGAAAGTCCAGAATGGAGAAAAACAACCAGAAGTGAAGTCGAAACAGCAATCGTAAAGATAATAAAGAATTGTATACCAGTCATGGTAAGATAAAACCCACAATCCTTCTCGGCCCTTTTTTTTTATCAAGGCCTGGAAGCCACTCGGGGTTAAGGGTTATTGTGTATACAGTAATCAATGGGATAGTATCATGGTAATCGTTGGTATTGGAGATTTGATAAAGTGTCTTACTTAAGGGGGCAATTCATCAGGAATTTGTTTATGTTGGACTTGAAGACATCCAAGTTGTAGTCAGATGGGAAACAGGCAAATGGGAGAGAGTTCCACAGGCGTGCAGTTCTAAGAAAGAAGCTTTGTTCATGGAATCTACATTTTGATTTAGGCACAGATAAAGAGTGGAGAAAATTACTGACAGTGGTTTCAGCTAGACGTGTGTTTTTCATGAAAGATTGGTGAGGGGGGACCAGAGATTAGAGCTCGGACGAGCACTTGCCATGGAAGTAACGATAAAACAAAGACAGGCTTGCAACATCTCTTCTGTGGGAGAGAGGTTGCAGGGAAGAGAAAAGGTCATCCACCACTAAGCCACAAAGTCTATTTTGTACTCTGTCAAGGCAGGATAAGCTGTTTTTAGCAGCTCCTGCCCAGATGTGGCAGCAGTACTCCATCCTTAGGCGTACTTGGCTTTTATACAGATAGAGAATTGCATCAGTAGTGAGATATCTTCTGGAGCGGTAGAAGGATCCCACCATTTTCCCAGCAACCTTGACAACAGACTTGATGTATGTATTCCATTTCAGATCAGGAGGAGAGGTCAAACCCAGAAACTTGTTAAAACATGGAGCTTCCCCAAAACGAGAGCCATCCATTTCAATTGATGCAAGATGGGGATCAGAGCGTTGATGATGTAAAAATAGATACATTAAAAATTATATTGTAAAAAGATACATTAAAAGTAACCAGCCACCTCTTCCGCCACTGTACAACACGCTCAAGATCAGAGGAGAGAGAATCAGAGAGAACTTTGTCATTTATGGCCTTTGATGTATTGCCATAGATGGTCTTGCCATCAGCATAGATGTCAACAAATGATTTAAGTATGTGTCTTGGGAGATCATTGATGTAGATCAGGAAGAGAGTTGGGACCAAGATGGACCCTTGAGGGACTCCAGCATTAATACCGTGGGCTTTTGATTTCTGCCAATCAACCACTACTCTTATGAGCCTATCAGAGAGAAATGATTTAATAACTGAGAAAACATTTCCAGTTATACCGTAACTGGAAATCTTGTGAAGCCCTTTTAATTGATTTTTTTACGGTATCGTTTGTTTATTAAATTGTTAGGTGAAAGTACGAAATACGTAATGGAAGCACCCTTCCCCATGTTAAGAAGGGCTTTCTTTAGTTCTTTCCTACTGCAAGAACTTAGACACCAGCGTCATAAAGTGGGATGTCCTGGAAATATTTCTGTTGATTTTTATCTGGAAAACATTTTTTCTTGGACTTGAATATATTTTTTTCTCTTTACCCTAACCCCATAAATTAAAATTATTTTTAAAAATTTGAAAACTTATATATGCATTACAATTTTTAACACATTTGAAGAATTCAGATTGAAGAAGGATTTTCTGCTTAAATTTTTATCGTATACCCTCTGAAGGGAGTTATTATTTTTCTTAGAAATCGCAAATTAGAAAGAAAATAATGCATTTCGTGTTTTGTAAAGTGATGATAATTAGACACAGAAAAAAATAAAAATTTTAATTGTTCCGTAAAGTCCGAACATTGCATCACTCAAAAGGTTAGGTTTAACATTTTGGTATTAAAATCTTTAAAAATGTATTCTTGCATAATTATCTAATATCTCAGATAATACAGGGGCATTTTGCACGTTAGTTACACGAAGCGAATGTGTGTTTGAAGAACTGCCGACAGATGTCGCTTGGCAGCCAAAGAACAGGGGTCGATAATTCTTTCTTTTCTAAAAGTGCGTGCAAACTAAAATTATATTTTGATACATTTTTACAGAATCTTTTTGTACAAAAAACAAATTATTCTTAAACTTCTATAAATGTTTCATGTTTTTTAAAATTATATTTTTATACATTTTTATAGAATCTTTTTGTACAAAAAACAAATTATTCTTAAACCTCTATGTTTCATGTTTTTTAAAATTATATTTCGATACATTTTTATAGAATCTTTTTGTACAAAAAAACAAATTATTCTTAAACCTCTATAAATGTTTCATGTTTTTTAAAATTATATTTTGATACATTTTTATATAAGTTTTTGTACAAAAAACAAATTATTCTTAAACCTCTATAAATGTTTCATGTTTGTTTAAATTATATTTTGATATATTTTTATAGAATTTTTTTGTACAAAAACAAATTATTCTTAAACCTCTATAAATGTTTCATGTTTTTTTAAAATTATATTTTGATACATTTTTATAGAATTGTTTTGTACAAAAACAAATTATTCTTAAACCTCTATAAATGTTTCATGTTTTTTAAATTATATTTTGATACATTTTTATAGAATCTTTTTGTACAAAAAACAAATTATTCTTAAACCTCTATAAATGTTTCATGTTTTTTAAATTATATTTTGATACATTTTTATAGAATTTTACCGTAAAAACAAATGTTTCATGCTTTTAACAGATTTATTATTTAATTTTCAGTTATGAATCACTCATTGAAAAAAATTATATTAATGCATTAAAATTATATTTTGATACATTTTTTATACAATAAATGTTTTGATTTTCATATTTTTGCGTTATTTATTTCGTTATTATATATTTTTGCATTATCCTAAACACTTGAAGTTCACAAAATGGCGACTAGACGGCCTTTCTCTTTCGAAGAACAGGAGTCGTTAATTCGTCTCTGTTGCTAATATGTCACTGTCCTGCAGAAGTGCCAATACCAGTTAGGTTAGGTACTATTTGGCTCTTATTTCATTTAGGTTTTATCCTTATAATAAAACAAGCTGGACACGTGGTGTTGCCCGGTCGTACAATAACCTTAAACATGATATTTTAATTTATTCAGATAGCGTACATATTATTATGGAACCAATCATCCATTGATTATTATGTATCACGAAAAATAAATTGCCCAGTGGACTAATTCGTAAATAATAATGATAATGTCGTTTATCAAATTCCGTCTGTGTTTGTTTACAATATTACGTCAGCTGATATTTGAGCTTAATGATATATGCCCTGGAAAATCACTTATGATTAATGTTTAGTTTTAAAATATGCAAACGAAGAAATGATTTGCGGCGATTTTAAATAGTACCTCTTCTTTTATCATAAATTTAATTCATTAATAAGAAAAAAATCAAAATAAAATGGTAAGGTACACCTGGGCTTGAAACAGGGATTCGATCCATAGTCGAATGCTCTACTACTGAGCTATATTTCCACATGTCAATAATTCTGTTTTTCTTTTTTTTTCTTTTTTTTTTTTTAAAGAAGAATAATTTGTTGAGATTGTATTAACTCCCTTAACTGATGTAACGTAAAGTATTCTCCTGTAAAAATTATTTTTTATTTATAAGAAAGAAAGATTTTTTTCGATTTTCGATACTTATCGGATGAATTTCTGTACGAAACATATCTAAGAACACTGCCAGACATATAAATTAGCTTTGTGTGAAATTTGCAAAAGATAGGCTCAGCCGTTTCGAAACCTATGAGGAAGGAACACACACACACCAGAGATACACGCACACAAAAATACACACACTCACACGCAAACACACACACACACACACACACACACACACACACACACACACACACACACACACAAAGTGGCTTTTATAGCAGTAGAGATAGAGATTTAATCCCTGTTTTCATAGAGCTTGGAACGCATTAGACGATTTATGTGCGAAAAGGTTTTCAGGATACGAAAATTTCAAGATACGAAAGCCAAACATATCTAAGAACACTGCCAGACATATAAATTAGCTCTGTGTGAAATTTGCAAAAGATAGGCTCAGCCGTTTCGAAACCTATGAGGAAGGAACACACACACACCAGAGATACACGCACACAAAAATAAACACACTCACACGCAAACACACACACACACACACACACACACACACACACACACACACACACACACACACACACAAAGTGGCTTTTATAGCAGTAGAGATAGAGATTTAATCCCTGTTTTCATAGAGCTTGGAACGCATTAGACGATTTATGTGCGAAA
The DNA here is from genome assembly GCF_053919585.1 of Euprymna scolopes. Taxonomy (NCBI): domain Eukaryota; kingdom Metazoa; phylum Mollusca; class Cephalopoda; order Sepiida; family Sepiolidae; genus Euprymna; species Euprymna scolopes. The sequence continues at coordinate 22,237,383 of NC_136492.1, read as the reverse complement.
AGGTTTTCAGGATACGAAAATTTCAAGATACGAAAGCCAAACATATCTAAGAACACTGCCAGACATATAAATTAGCTCTGTGTGAAATTTGCAAAAGATAGGCTCAGCTGTTTCGAAACCTATGAGGAAGGAACACACACAAATCAGAGATACACACACACAAAAATACACACACTCACCCGCAAACACACACACACTCACACACAAATACACAAACACACACACACACAAACACACAAAGTGGCTTTTATAGCAGTAGAGATAGAGATTTAATCCCTGTTTTCATAGAGCTTGGAACGCATTAGACGATTTATGTGCGAAAAGGTTTTCAGGATACGAAAATTTCAAGATACGAAAGCCAAACATATCTAAGAACACTGCCAGACATATAAATTAGCTCTGTGTGAAATTTGCAAAAGATAGGCTCAGCCATTTCGAAACCTATGAGGAAGGAACACACACGCAAAAACATACACACAAAAATACACACACAAACACACACACACTCACATGCAAACACATACACAAACACACACACCCACACACACTTACACGCAAACACCCACACAAACACACACAAACACATACACAAAATGGCTTTTATATAATAGTAGAGATAGAAATTTGATTGTTTTCAAAGAGCTTGGAACGCATTAGACGATTTATTTGTAAAAAGGTTTTCAAGATACGAAAATTTCAAGATACGAAAGCCAAGCTGGAACTAACTAATTTCGTATTTAGAGGCTCTATCGTACTATTACATAGGTTGATTGGTGAGAGGAAAATTAATGTACACTCGGATGTCTATATATCTCATATAGAAATCAAGTGTTAGCCCCAGGAAAGAGGCCCCTTTCTAAACAGGATATACAATAACATAGTTGACCGATCAATTAGGAAGAAGCAATATTGTTTTTTCATTTCTTTACTAACCATTTTACAGGTAAAGGAAAACTCTAATTTTTGATTAGCTATGTAACTCATTTACAATCAACCGTTAGTCCCAGGAAGTGGGGTGGGGGTCGATTTCCAAGAACTTCGCCTAAAGTAAAAATTAGTTTAATGGAGTATCCGGCTTCATGCTGTTATGTTAGGCGACATGACTTGAAGACGATGCACGATTCCCCATATAAAACCGTCGGGTTATAACCATACTGAAGTAAAATGAAACAAAAAAAAAGTGAATTCTTAGATTTTAGTTCAATTACTTCTCTTTGTCATACCTAACTGATTTTAAGCAGCATTCCTCCTAGGTGGGTTGAACCGGCTTTCTCTGAAGGAGAGAGTTTCAAGGGAATATCAAATTCACAAGCAGTCCACAGTCGTTTGTATACCCCTGTCAAGGGAGATGACAATGCTAGGTTTTGCAGTTCTTGTGGGGAGGTGTCGATGTCTTACTACAAACAGCGCCTGGTATTCCCAAATGGTCACCCATCAGCTAACTGACCAAGATCAACGTTGCTTAACTTCGGCGAGCTAGCAAGAACCAATGAGTCAACGTTGTTATGCCATGTATCTTTGTCAAAGGACATCTCTTGCCTAACTTTCACAAAAAGCACTTTACTTTCTACAACCACTATATGTGATTTCCCCCATTCTCTATCTGTGCCTAAATCTAAACGCAGATTCCATGAACAATTCTTCTTTCCCAAAACTGTCCGCCTTTGGAACACTGCTCCGCTAGCCTGCTTCCCGATTAGATACAACATGGTAACCTTCAAATCCTATGTAAACAAGTTCCTGTTGGGTCGTCCCATAAATAATCAAATTCTACCAACTTTGCACCTTACATTCATTAACTCTTATCCTCGAGTGACCTTCGAGCCTTGATAAGTGGTGACTCACAAATAAAAAAAAAATATTTGATTGGTGGTGGTGGAGAATTTCCATTGTTTTTTTTTTTGTTTTGTTTTGTTTTGACTTGTATTTCAACTTCATTGATTTTCAAGAATCGACATTCGTTTCCTTTTTTTATTTTTTTTTTATTTATTTTTTTATCAATTTATCTTTTCGAGATGTGATGAGTTTCTTATTTTTTTTTTCTTGTGTCTGTCAGAAAGTGTTTGAAAAAGACACCCCTGCCTCCCCCCCCAAAAAAACAGAAAAAAATAAAGCAGTACACGCATAAAGTAAACAGTAAATAAAGAAACCGAAATCAATAAGACATGAAAACTCATTGATTTTCACGATTCCAATAATCCGATCACAATTGAACATTGAGAGCAAAAAAAAAAAAAAAAAAAAAAGAACTGGGGGGGGGAGACGAGAAATATAATTCTGTTTGTGGATAAGATTCAAAGAAAGTCTAAAACCAAACAAAAGAGAAAAAGAGAGACTTCTTTATTTGTATTATTCAGACTACCACTCCCATCTTAAATCTTATTGTTGCAACGTTTCAGCCGATGTAACTTACGACTTTCTTTAAGTGTATCTTATTGAACTCGGAAAGTTTTCTGCCGAACTCAGTAATCTGTGCTGAATTTCGAACGGAACCCTTCATTTACTCTACGAGGGTAGCATGCTCTCGTTCTGTCAGCTATAACCGGGTAAAAGTTTTAAGAATTCGTAATTGTATTCTTAGTATCATCTGCGCTGAGGTTTGAACCTTCAACTTTCAAAAGAGTGTTATTTAGAACTGGTTATTACTTAGTATTTGATCCATTAACCCGACAGGGTATTGCTACAATAAAGAGTTGCGTTTGAAATTCCATACAGATTCCAGAGTTGAAAAAATAAGATTCTCAAGCTCAACAAGATATACCTAATAATTTTTATTGGCATTAATCCTACCAGACCTGAGCTACTGAATCTAATTTGCCCCTGTGCCTGGCCTCCTGTGCAAAATTATGAAATCCAGATCTGGAGCTACAAAACTGCGACTCCATCGCTCATCAACTACACCAGAATCTCCTCTATCACCTGGTTGAATGACACGTCCTCTACTTTGCATCATCAAAATTATCATCACTTTCTCCTTCATCGATATATTCATCATCACTTGCGTTACTTGATTTAGAAATATACTCCTGATCAAATTCGCCTTCGTCTGAATCAGAACACTTGTTGGATAAAGTGAAACTCCTTGGTCTCGCTCTTTTACCTGTTGAAGAGCTTACTTCATGGCTACTTTAGTCTACAAAACAACTCACAACTCTGCAAAAACAAAGGAAGTCATTTGCAGAACATTAGGCCTGCGCTAAATCGAGGCTAAGCAGCGATTTAGTAGCTATTTTTTTTTTTTTCCTGACAGCACAAAAACACGTGGTCGGAAAAATACCGGTTTGGTGGTAACTCGGTATATAGCATCTTCGGACATTACCGGTATATCGGTAACGGTCTGGTAATTGCACACAGTTCACGAACGTAAGGTGAATAAGAGTTTATTTTCTGTAGGCTCTGCCAAACGATTGTGAAGAACGGAGCGCATGATCCTGTGACGTCAGACTTGTGTTAACTATACGAAGTATGGAAAAGCAGAAGCGACATAATGATTTTTTTAAACCCTTTGTTTATCTTCTTCAAACTGCAATTAATAATTAATCTTTGTTATAATTTTGTTAGGTTTTGAGATTTACACAGTTCAACGATTCATAATATTATAAACATTTGTATATTAAATATGAAATGTGATTTTACTAAACTGTTCATTTGGTTAATTATAGGTTTCCATACTTTTATTTGGTAAAAGGAGTGGTCTATAAAATGTTTATTATTTGTGCAATAATATTTTTAAATCGGTTTTAATCTGGCAATAAAATAGCTGGCAAGAGTCATGTTTATATTATAACTTAATATCTAAAAAGAAAAAATTAAACACAATTAATTAAAAATCTATGTTGTAACGGGACATTTGTAAATAATGGAATTTTAATCGTTTTAATCTTTTAAAAATCAATTAATTTTTAGGAAGTTTCTTTTTCTTGACAATTCAATTGATAATAGTATATAATGATTAGAGAAAAAAACGCTATTAAAAAACATAATATTAAATTTATATCAATTTTTTAATTGCAGCTTCAAGGTAAGTTTTTGTTCAATACGTGTATTTAAACTTAAAAAAAATAAATATTTTTTCACTAATTTGAACTCTTATGTTTCATAATAAATAGAAATTTCGATCGATTTAAAAATATGTCCAAATTTCTAAAAAAAAATAAATAGATGGGGGGGGGGACATGCACTAAAAAAATATTTCCCCTCATATATTTTACGGAAACTGCATTTTATACGTAATTTCATTCTAAAATCGATAAGTATCGAAAATTTCACGAAAATCTGACTATTAGCTGATTTTTGCTAGACACAGGTATGTTTTCACGTTCGGAATGCTTACTACATGGGTACGTTATTTTAAAGCGCCAATTATGTAAACAAGATTTTGGTCTCGTAATTTAATTATTTTCGTACGATAAAAAAAAAGTTTTAAAAATTATTACTAGTTTATTTTGCCCTCCATCTATTGAATGGTACACCAGTTATAGTGATAACATTAACTTATAATAAAGTTACATTGTGTTACATATAGGGGGGGTAATTTTGTTGTGAATTTTGGCGGTGCCTAATTTTCTGCAACATTAACTACAAAGATAACAGTTGATCAAAGAGCATTATTGTGTAAGAACATTATCTTAGCAGATATCCATGAACCTATGCAATTATAAAACTCTGTGGACCTTGCTTGCTTTCTTGTCTTTGTCGATCGGGCGATTCCATCTTTTAAAAAACGCAATGACAGGTGAATGTATAGTATACACAGGGTGTCCCATAAACCGCATACATTCTTTAAATTATCTCTACTTGCTACATGAATACGCTATACCACGTTCCCAAGAAATATTTAGGAATAAAGAATGTCACTTCCGGCAGGATGGAGCACTTCCCCACTATCATCATGACGTAAGAGCATATCTTGATAGTCATCTGCGAAACAGATAGTTAGGATGAAGAGGAAGTATCGAGTACTGTCCACGCTCACTGGATTTTAACCTCCCCCCCCTCAATGGATTTTTCTCTTTTTGGGAGGGGGGATGGGGCATGTTAAACACAGGGTTCACTCCACAAAACGAGCTACAATGAATGAGTTGAAAGCAACCATTGAAAGAAGATTCGTTCATTTTTTTCCATCTCATTATTTAGGACGCTAATAATATTGTCAGTAAGTTTACACGAGCGGTTTACAAAAACATACTTTTATAATTTTCGTTTTTTTTGTTTTTTTTTTCGAGGGGTATTTAATTATAGAACTTGTATAATTTTTAACAGGTTCTTCTGCAGTTTCATTAACCGTTTTTTTTTCTCAATAAGTAATGCGGCGACATTACACGAGCAGAAGAATCGTTTAATATTTCACAAAAATTCTGTTTACATTAGTGGGGGCGCGATGGTGGAGTGGTGGGAGTGTTGTGGCGGCCACAGGTGCTTCTGCAGTTTCATTAACCGTTTTTCCGTAACGCGCCGACATTAACCAGGCAGAAGACCCGTTTAATATTTCACAAACATTCTGTTTACATTGGGGGTGGAGGGACGGGGAGGTATTCGTCCCCCCACCTCCCAATGTAAACAGAATGTTTGTGAAATATTAAACGGTTCTTCTGCTAGGTTAATGTCGGTGTTTTACTTACGGAAAAACGGTTAATTAAACTGCAGAAGCACCTGTGGCCGCCACAACACTCCCACCACTCCACCGCACCCTATAATGTAAACAGAATTTTTGTGAAATATTAAACGGTTCTTCTGTTCGGTTAATGTCAGCGCATTACTTACTGTTAAAAACTATACAGGTTCTCTAATTGAATACCCATTTCCAAAAATAGAACAAAAAACATAAAAGTACGTTTTTGTAAACCGCTCGTGTAAACTTACTCACAGCATTATAAGCATCCTAAATTATGAGATAAAAAAAATGAATGACTCTCTTTTTAAAAAGTGTTTTCAAACCTACTTATTCTTAACATAAGTAATCTGTCATTTGAATGATTCACGCATGCGCATTCGTGAAACAGTTGACAAGCAGATAAAAATGCAATGCCCCCCCCCCAAAAAGTACAAATTTGTCAATTTTTACACTTTAGCAGCCTTTATTCCCGGATAAAAATCGATTAAAAAGTTTTTGCACATATCTGAATACCTTATATACCAAATTTTAAATCTGTAGATCAAAAATTCGTTGAGTATATAGGTTGAGAAGTGTTCTCACGTGCACACAAACATTCTGTGTGTGTGTGTGTGTGTGTGTGTGTGTGTGTGTGTGTGTGTGTGTGTGTGTGTTTATATATGCATATGTAATTTGGCATTTTTCCTGTATTCATGAGAAAAAAAAAATTGTGCATTGATTTGCAAATGCTGTTTGGCTATAGCTGTTCACTAATCAAGCGCTATTATCAACCTTGTCTATGATAAAATACCTTATTTTTTAAAGAAACTGATCAATGTCATAAATAAAGTAAGGAAGGACAGAAAAGCAAAAAAAAAAAAAAAAAAATGTGCAAAACAATTCATGAGATGAATATGCAAACAGGCATTTGATATTGATTCACTGGAAAGCTGAGGTTTTTGTGCACACAAACCAGGGATTTTTGCACTTAGGCGTTTTCATATTTTATCTTCTCCCAGCGTGTTCATCAATACCACACTTGAGCAATGATGAATAAAAGAAAAGCCTAAGAATATTCTTTGCATATGTTGAAAACGTATTCAGAATAAAAGAGGTTGCTTGCATACGTTCTTTAACATTGCTATGCATTCCGTGGAAATCACATATGTAAATTACATAGTGCATAGGATATTTAAGCACATCTTCATCTTCTGCATCATGATAAAAATCACAATTTTCATTTTTATCATCATCATCATTTTCATCTTTATCATTATCTTCATCATTTTCATCTTTATAATCATCTTCATCATTATTTTCATCATCATTATCATCATTTTCATCATCTTCATCACTATTTTCATCAACACTATCTTCTTTATAATCATCTTCATCTTTATATTCATCTTCATTTCCATCATCATCTTCATTTTTATCTTCGTCTTCATTTTCATCATCTTCATCTTCTTTGTATTCAGTGTAACATACAGACCATTAGCTCCTAATAAGTAATCAAGTTTTCTTTTTTTCCTTTCATATTTTTCAATCCTCTCATAATATTATTCATCATCTTAAATGAATATGCATCTAAAATGTCAGGTGGTATCGGTTCTAAATATTCGTTTATGGTTGACCTTCCTGAAAGAGGTCAGTCGAAGAATGTCTTGAGGTGAAATGCCGAATCGATGTCAATATGTCAATACTGAGATTCAACAAACATTCGAACAGCTCAAGGCACAATGTTAATATATCATCAGACATGATTCTGTGAGCTTTGAAGTAATAATAATGCCAGAGATAGATAGATAGATAGAGAAAGAGAGGGAGAGAGAGAGAGAGAGAGAGAGAGAGAGAGAAAGAAAAAAAGAAAGAGATGGTGGTTGGAAAAAATTGATTATCATTATTTTAATAGATCTCTTCAATAAATTATACAATCTCTTATTATTAACCTTCCTGCAAAGATTTATCTAAGTTATATAAATTATTTATTTATTTTGATTTTATCAGGAATGCGAGTCCATGGGGTTGCAAAGCCTAATTCTCCCCCCACCTCTCTCTCTCTCTCTCTCTCTCTCTCTCTCTCTCTCTCTCTCTATATATATATATATATATATATATATATATATATATATATATATATATATATATATATGCTGTGTATGCAAAATCGACTTCAAAACAAGATGTTGATGGCAACAAAAAGTATATTTCATTTTATGTTACAATTGTTTCCATGTCTAGACCGACAATTTCAAGCATTATGTCGTTTGAAAATTTTCAAAAAACAGCATTTCTTCAGATTTTATGAATAAACACACTTTTGGCAATGGAGCATTTTTTGAAGAGAAAGAAAAAAAAGAAAAAAGGGGGGAAATCCCTAACGGGAAAAGCATGCAAGAAACATTTACCTTGGCTGTGGTTACGGAAAAGCCCATTTAAATATCGCCTAATCTTCGTATCCTTATTTAAGAACAGAGCCATGAAAAGTTTCTACAGAGAACCCTAAGCCATTTAAAAAAATTTTTTATATATCCCATTCGTTGGGTTCCTAAATTAGATCGTGCTATTCCTTTATTTCCCAATAATTGATTTTTTATAAAAAGAATTTTTTTAAATTTTTGTTTCTATATTTACATTATGGCTGTAACAACCTTGCAAAAACGTTACGGTTAGTTTAGTTTCGTATTAGTTTGTTTATGAGTAATGTTTATAGATTATTGTTATATTGGTACTTGGATTTAAGACCATTTTAGGTTTAAAGTTTAATTGAATATGGGAATAAATAAAATGGGTGTATTAAATATATATAAATCCTTGTACAACATTTCGGGTGAAGTGTTCTAATCTATTATTATTTAATGCTTTAAAATTCATTGTTATTCTACTTGAAAAATGCTTTTATATCGTTAGTTAGGATAATTATGAAGAGAGATAATCCAATTATGTTGTTAAGTACTGCTAGTTAATTCTGTTTGAAACTAAGTCGATTTTTATTTCCTATAACAGAAAAATAAAGGGAGGTAATTCAGGCCGTTTGATGTTTTCGGTTCATTGATTACTAGAAGGCGTCTATGATTTAATAATTATTTTAATCAGATAGGTCCAGAACATGCTACGATGGCTTATTTAACAAATTAAGTATATAAATTATGTTTTTGATCTTAAAGAATTGGTTTATTACCCATGGGTTTAACCCGCATCCGTTATTAATCACTTATGCTGCTCATGTCATATAATTCATGCGTTGTATTCTTGGGTGTCTAAATAAATAGAATATCATATATCCTCTAATCATTGTTCTGACAGCAAAACCCCCCATGGCTACAAGTGTGTTTCACTCCGATGGGAAGATGTCTACTCCTGCATTTATGGGTAAAAAAACATTTAGAACATTGCCAAAAGTGTGTTTATTGATAAAGTCTGAAGAAATGCTGGTTTTTGAAAATTTTCAAACGATATAATGCTTGAAATTGTCGAACTGGACATGGAAACAATTGTAACGTAAAGTGAAATACACTTTTTGTTGCCATCAACACCTTGTTTTGAAGTCGATTTTGCATACACAGTATATTAATGCTCAATTATGAAATGTGATAATTTTGTAGCTTACTCCTTAAGTCAACCATTTTTGGCTTAAAACACATTGGTATATGAAAATTTACTGAATTACACGAACTCAGTATATTACATATAAGTCTATATATATATATATATATATATATATATATATATATATATATATATGGAATTAGGCTTTGCAGCCCCATATATACAGTGGCACCAAAAAGAAAGTCTACACTTGTCATTTCCCCACCCCCAAAGAAAAAAACACAAAAAAGTACACTATGTAAAGAAGTTCCAGTGGCAAGCATATTTATTTAATTAGACAACACCATATTTTCTCTTGCTTTTCATAATGCTGTTTTATTTTTTCAGTATCAGAACCTATATGTTTGGCTACCAAAATTCTACTTCAAACTGAAAGGCAACCGATAGACAAAGCCTTTCTTGGTCAAACGAATATGCATCTGAAAAAAAAAATGACAAAGTATATTCCTTACCGATGTATAAAAATGATAGACAAAAGTTACTAAAAAGTTGCTAAAAACCATCAAATGTTGTTCGACTCCGTCGACGTCTGATGGTATCGATTCTAAATATTCGTTTATGGTCGACCTTCCTGACAATCCAAGGCACAACGTTACTATACAATCAGACATCATCGTCTTCTTCTTGAATCATCTGTCGCCAGTTGGTGTTGGTGAAATGTAGACCAATTCCGAGCTCCAATGCTGACAAACTAGTTTCCGCTTCAATGACCATCTTCACTATGACATACAGACGACCAGCATTCGGACATCAGAGTAGGAATCTTCATTGCAATGAGTGATATGTCCTGCAAATCACTGACACATGAGGCAAGGATCCATACAAACCGTAGTGGAATGGGGCCCGTAAGTGGATGGTAACATTTAATGCTAGTAAGACTAAGCTGCTTTCCTTTAACAATTACAAGACGCCTCTCCAACCACCGATATTCATGACAAATAACATCCTATCTGACCCTAACCCTAACCCTACCTGAGAATTCTTCCTTCAAACTCCTCAGCTTAACATTCACAGGCAATATGAACTGGAATAAATACATTGAGGACATTGCCAAGAGTGCTGCAAAGAAAGTGTGTTCCCTCTATCGTGCTAGACGACTACTCACACCTGAGAGTATCCTGAACTTCTATAAAGCCACCATTCGCCCATGCATGTAGTATTGTTGCCACATCTGGGCTAGTGTATCTACCACTACTTACTCCAAAAGAGTCTTCAATCTAATAGGTCTCGCTTTGTCTACTTATCTCTAATCTCTGTCCCATCACTACAATGTTGCATTCCTGAGCCTATTTTACAAGTATTTTAATGAAATGTGCTCTGATAAACTCGTTGCACTTGTGCCCCTCGACATACATATCCCCGACAAATCCACTTAGCAACAAAATCACACCCCTTCACTGTTGAGGTCCCTAAATGCTGGAAAGCTTTCTACTCTAATAGTTTCTTTCCTCGAATAGCTAGACTTTGGAATTCCCTTTCTGCTATCTGATTCCCTGGCTGTACTGATATGCAGAGGTTTAAATGTAATGTAAACCAACATCTTGCTAATCTTTCCTAGACATGGTCCCAAATAGTAGCCGCTTACATCCAAATGGTGATATGCTTTGTAAGGAGTGAACATGAGTAAAATAAAATTAAAAAAAAAAAATTTATGTAACTTGTTCATGGTATGTAGTTTATAAAAAGAAACTATTAAATCCTGCCCACAATCTCAATTTAAATATACTCATTTTCCCATTTTAAACTGGACTGATCTATAACACCGCCCCCTTCAGTCATCCTATGTTAATAAGTGTAGATAAAATGTTGACATATTTCGAGCTCCAGAGCTCTCAATTGGCCATTACCAACAGCAAATTAGTTCCTGACAGACCAGTTTCCTATTCAATGATCGTCTTCATTGCGACATATGGACCATCAACTTCTCATAACTAATCAAATTTTCTTCTTTCCGTTCATCGTTTTCAATCCTCTTATAATATTATTCATCATTCGATTGCCAATCCATTCATGTCATTAACCTTTATCCTCGAGTAGCTTTTAGTCTTGATAAAACATGACTTGTGACAATAAGGAAAAAAAAAAACAAAGATTGAAAAGAAAATTGGAGAAGGATAATAAAAGATTTAAAAAACGGAGAAGAGACCTCAAAGATAAAAGCCACAAGAGGAATGGAAAGAGGGAGAAAATAATGAGAGTGGGAGTACAAATGGTAGTTAGACGAGGTAGGAGGATGTAAAAGTGGGAGGTAGAAAGATGCAGAAGTGGGAGGTAGGATCGTTTCTAAAGCTTTAACGGTGACAGAAAGAGGAAATAGCAACAGTTATAGTGGGAGTAGCACACATAGGAAATATGATAGTAGCAGTGACAGTAGAAATAATAATGTGAGTAGCAAAGGGCTAATGTTAAATCCGATGTTGTTTTATTATTCAACTGTGGCCTTTTTGTCTCCTTTCCAAATCAGAAAATACTCATTATGTATTCTGTTCATTATTCTTTTATCCCTAGATTATCTTTTTATTATTTTGATCATCTAACATGTAAAATTATCTTGTCGATTTTTTTTAAGTCGGGCACAAATAGCATTTAAGTTGACAAAACAAAACTTTGCTTCTAGCAAGACAATCATCATTTGTACCCTGTTATTGACAAATACAATAACGAACTTTGTTAAAATTTGTTTTCCAAATTATTCGGTTTGGTTAAGACAATCTGATAATATGAAATATTTTTTTAGCTAATTGCTGAAAAATAAAATTCAGCAAGGGGAATAACTCATATATTACATTGAAGAATATAATGAGACTAGCAGTGAACCCCAACGTTGCCCGGGATTGAAGGATGATCAACGAATGTTTCACACTGTCATAGTTTTATTGTCATCAAGATCGGTGAAATTACCCATTTTTCAATTAAATCGATTGATTACCTACTCTAGTTGGGGACTCATCACGATGCACCAGGAGGAAGCTTCATATACCTGCGCACAATGACTTAGTTCACAATACATTGCACTGTAGAGAACCTACTGTTGATTTTATAAATTATTTTTATATATAATGACTTGAATTAAAGTTTAAAATGCAAAAGTCAAGTATCATGGTTCAGTTGTAAACTGAAACATTCATTTCGAACACGCTCCTGTCATATCAAAGAACCTGCTGTTGATTTTATATGTCGGGCCTTTCGGCTTGTGTAGTCATAAAACTTTACAAACGAACTTGTGATATTAGGTTGTATAAGGTGTTAACTTTGATCAAAATCGCCTGTTCTTTCTTTCATCGAATTATTTCGATTATCGATACTTATCAAAATCAAAGACATTTCGATACAAAACCTATCTAAGAATACTACCAAGCACATAAAGTACCATTGTGTGAAATTTCATAAAAATCTGCCTAGCTATTTTCGGATCTATTCGGAATGAGCTTAGACACACACACAAAGTTTCTTTTATAGAATACTAGTGAGGGTACCCGGCGTTGTTTGGGTGGGGTGAGGTGGGGGAGGGAGGTACATCAAACAAAATGGAAAATAAAGAATAAGCGAACGTAATGACCCTGTTTAGATTTATAACAAAAAAAAAAAAAAAAAAAAAAAAAACAACGAACGTAATGAAAATAAAGAATAAGCAAACGATGTTAAAACTGCTTTAAAAAAATCGGAAAAACAAAAACAAATAAAAGCAAACGTGATGGAAAAATAGAAAAAAAACGAATGAAAAAAAAAGAGCATAAATAACCCTGTTTTAATATTAAAACTTTAAAAAGTGAAAAAAATATATATATCTGACATCTCGGCTCGAACGTGCAATCTCAAGATAACGACGCTACTACTATACCGACTGGTCCGTGATCGCGTGAGCACAATTAAGCCATTTTTTTTAATATTTAAGCTAATTCAAGAAAGAACGTTTTTTGCACATGCGTGTTTGACTAAATTGTTATGAAAGAACAATTTTTTGCTACCCCCTCCCTGTACAAAAGTGCCCAGTTGAGGGTGAAGAAATTAATGTTTTTGGTAAATTTTTCGATATTTATCATCCGAAGGGTCGAGATTCAAAACGATACCGATCTAGTGAAAATCCGTTGCCTCTGTCGAAAGTTTTAGGCAGACATACAAACATACATACATACATTTAAACAGACAGGTGAGATTTATATTATAGATTAGAGATTTTATCTTTCTGACTATAATTCTCGAATGTTATTCTCACAACGTTTTGGACGATGCAACCTCCAACCTTCTTCAAGTGTGTCTTGTTGAATTCGTGAATCTTTTTGTCAAACTCTGAAATCTGTACAGAATTTCAAATGAAATACTTTTTTTTAATCCCCGGATGTAGCTATGCTCTCATTCAGCCAGCCATGACCAAGTAGAAGTTTTAAGTAATACACAATTGCATTCTTAGTATGAATTAGTGTAGATGGCCACAGCATCAACAACCTTAGATATGCAGATGATACAGTCCTTATCGTCGACTCTGAAGAAAAACTGCAAAAGATTTTAACAACAGTAACAGACGAAAACGAAAAGGAAGGATTACAGCTCAATACAAAGACGGAATGCTTAGGGATCTCGAAGAAAGCTGTTATAACATAATGCAACATGGTCTGTAAGGGAGACAGAATGAGATGAATAAACACCTTTAAATAAGTTGGTTTTACTATCATTCCGGATGGCAAGTGTGACACAGAAATCAAAAAGAGAATTGGACAATTTAAAACAACTTTTAACAGCATGAAATGCAATTTTTTTACTAACAGTAAAATAAGCCTCAAGTCAAAGATACATGTTATGAGAGCCTACGTATGGTCCATTCTTCTATACGGATGCGAATACTGGACCCTAACCAAGGACACAGAACAGCGACTAGAAGCAATGGAGATGTGGTTCATCCGGAGAATGATGAAAGTCTCATGGACAAAAAGAAAAACAAATGCAGAAGTAATAAACATGGTTGCATACAAGAGATTCCTTCTCAATATCATCAGAGAAAGACAGCTTAAATTTTTCGACCATATAATCAGGGCTGTTGGACTAGAGAAACTGTTATGGAGTGGCAAAATATGTAGAAACAAAAGCAGAGAAAGAAACGCACAAAATTCACAGACAGTTTAAACACATTTGCAATGAATAAACAGGGCACCAGCAGTGAGCACATGATAGAGAGCGGAAGAATGGAGAGCTATGATCATGGATGTCTGCAAGACCAGACCGGACATTTAAAAAAAGAAGAATTCTTAGTATTGCTAGCATTGAAGATTGACCCTTCAAATCATTTAGAATTGAATTTTATTTAGAATTTTACCTGTTATGTCATGGGTCTTGTGGACGATTCTGGTATGAATTTTGGGAGCCTTTTGGGAGTGATCCTTATTTTTAAATATACAATAATAAGATCTGTCTCCCTTACAACAAAAATTTCCTTTTTTTTTCTGTGTAAGTTTTAAAAATATACAAACAAATAAGAATTCATCAATTAAACCTCCTGTATTTTATTCCTGTTAGTCCCTAACATTACGTGGTTTCAGCCTTGTCTGGAGAGCTTTCCATAAAAAAATAAATAAAATAAAATAAACGTATATACACACACTTAACTTTATCTATAGAGAAGAGATATCTTCTTACAAAAAAAAAAAAAAAAAAAAAGAAAAAAAAGGAGAAAAAAATCAGCTTTTCCGTATTTCTTACATATATAGTATTCCACAGTGAAAATGGTTGAACAGAAAATTACCTTGACCTTGAATTATTTTCGGCAGTGCTGATGATAAATATCACGTGCTTCTCCAAAAACGCTGCCGATGCCTGGTGGAGAGGATACAATTATTGACGCGTTGCTTCGCATTTGAAGATTAGAGTTAATATCTCGGGCGCCATTTCCGGCGTAGATGTCGTTGAGTTGATACTGATACTGGATTATCAACGAATCTTCACATAAAAGGACGATTATGGAATTCTCCAACAATCCAATACAACAGATCGGAGTTTTTGTCTTGGATAATTTCGGTGCTTAAAACTGGCTGTTTGGCTCCAATCTTGAGTGTGTTTGACAGATTGGCATAAACACTTTTAAGATATTAGCTAATCGAGGAAATGGTGCAATGATGTATTGCTAAAAAGTGAAACGCCTCGTCGTGTAGTACTATACTAGGTCAGAAATGTGCTGATAAATATACCACTTTTACTGAAAGGAAAATGGAAAGAGCATATATATATATATATATATATATGCCATATATATATATGCCATATATATATATATATATATATATATATATATATATATGGCATATATATATATATATATATATATATGGCATATATATATATATATATGGCATATATATATATATATATATATATATATATGGCATATATATATATATATATATATATATGGCATATATATATATATGGCATATATATATATATATATGGCATATATATATATATATGGCATATATATATATATATATATATATGGCATATATATATATATATATGGCATATATATATATATATATATATATATATATATGGCATATATATATATATATATATATGGCATATATATATATGGCATATATATATATATATATATATGGCATATATATATATATATATATATATATATATATGGCATATATATATATATATATGGCATATATATATATGGCATATATATATATATATATGGCATATATATATATGGCATATATATATATATATATGGCATATATATATATATATATATATATATATATATATGGCATATATATATATATATATATATATATATATATATATGGCATATATATATATATATATATATATATATATATATATATATATATGGCATATATATATATATATATATATATATATATATATATGGCATATATATATATATATATATATATATATGGCATATATATATATATATATATATATATATATATATATATGCCCTTTCCATTTTTCTTTTCCATTACTGAAAGAAAAATGGAAAGAGCATATATATATATATATATGCCATATATATATATATATATATATATATATATATGGCATATATATATATATGGCATATATATATATATGGCATATATATATGGCATATATATATATATATGGCATATATATATATATATATATATATATATATATATGGCATATATATATATATGGCATATATATATATATATATATATATATATATATATATGGCATATATATATATATATATGCCCTTTCCATTTTTCTTTTCCATTACTGAAAGAAAAATGGAAAGAGCATATATATATATATATATATATATATATATATATATATATACCCTTTCCATTTTTCTTTCAGTAAAAGTGGAATATTCTTTTTTTTTTTTTTTTATTACATTTTCACCCCAAACAAGGCAAATTGCCACTTTGGTGTAGGGGGCTACTATCAGGGGAAACAACTACTGGGGTACTATGTAGGGATTTGGGCAGCAAGGTGTCGGTTCACGTTACACTTGAACTTCTGCACGTCAGTACTGTTGGGGAAGCAGGGACCTGGAATGGAATTCCAGAGTCTTGCGGTTCTGGGGAAGAAACTATTGGAGTAAAAAGATCTTTTACATCTAGGGATCTCTACAGTGTGGGGGTGGGATCTAGTAGCCTGTCGGGTTTGTCGAGGGTGCTCGCGTCGTGGGGGCACAAGTGATTGCAGTTTGTCAGAGCATTCACCACTAAAATACTTGTAGAAAAGGCAGAGGGATGCAACATTTCGTCGATGGGACAGAGGCTGAAGCTTAGATGCCAGTTCAGGGCCTATCAGGTTTGCGACTCTCTTTTGAACCTTGTCAAGGAGCGAGAGACTAGTAGCAGATGCACCAGCCCAGATGTGGCAGCAATACTCCATACATGGGCGAATGGTGGCCTTATAGAGGTACAGGATACTTTCGGGTGTTAGTAGTTTTCTAGCACGGTAGAGAGAGCCTACCTTTCTTGCAGCGGCCCTGGCAATGCCTTCAATGTAATTGTTCCAACTCATGTTTCCTGTGAACGTTAGGCCAAGGAGTTTGAAAGATGGACTCTCAGATAAAGAGTCGTTGGCCATTGCTATGGGTGGTAGAGAGGGTTTCTTGTAATTATTGAATGAAACTAGTTTAGTCTTGGCAGCATTGAACGCGACCAACCACTTTTGTCCCCATTCCACTACAGATTGGAGGTCTTCCTCTAGTGTTTCTGCCATTTCTTTAGAAATGTGTTCATTCGTCTTCCTGTCGTGTCTGCCATAGAGTGTAGTGTCATCAGCATATATACCCATCTCAGAGGCAATGTTGTCGGGGAGGTCATTTATGAATATCAGGAACAATAGAGGTCCAAGGATAGAACCCTGGGGCACTCCCGCATTTATATCATATTGTTTAGATGTGCGACCGTCGAGGACTACCTGGATTTTTCTCTTATCTAAGAAGGATTTAATTATGTTAAGTATTCTACCAGTGATACCGTATGATCTGATTTTACTGAGGAGACCCTCATGCCATACCCTGTCAAAAGCCTTAGATATATCTAGAGCTACCGCTCTGCCTTCCCCCGCTTTGTCCAGTGAATGGTATATACGTTCAGAGATCACAGTGAGGATGTCTGCTGTGGAACGGGCTTGTCTAAATCCATATTGTTTGTCAGTCAGTAGTTTAGCATCTGTAAAATGATGGACTAGAGCATGGTTAATTATGGTCTCAAATATTTTGGCAAAAAGTGGGAGGAGGCTAATGGGGCGATAATTTGATGGGTCTGTCCTTTCGCCAGAATTCTTGAATACTGGTACAACAGAAGCAGTTTTCCAACAGCCCGGAAAGCAAGCTTCATTAAGACATTTGTTGTAGAGTTTGGAGAGAACTGGAGCTACTTCGGCTAAGCACTTTTTTAATAGCACAGCTGTGATGAGATCGGGTCTACATGCTTTTGAGGTGTCAAGGTTTTTATGATAGCATGCACCTGAGCAGGGGTGGTTTTCAGATCGTCTAGTGTGGCGTCTGTCCGCATAGGAAAGTCAGGTAGGGGGTGGTTGGAAGGGTCCAGTGTGGAGTTTGAGGCAAACCGACTGGCAAGCATGTTAGCCTTGTCGGTTGCTGAGGAGACAACCTCGTGATTGTTGGTTAGTGGGGGAATTGTTGATTGCCCATTATTTACTACACTGTTGTAGATTTTCCAGAAGTCTCGAGTTCCTAGTTTTTGTGCTTCGATGCGCTTTTTAGTGGTTTCCGTAAATTCTCTCTTAGCTGTCGCTATTTCTTTCTTAACGTTATTTCTAGCTTCTATATACTTCAGTCTGTTTGAACTGGACTTATGTCGGTTAAACCTACGGTATGCATGCTGCTTTTGAGTAATGGCAGTTGCACAAGTCGACGTAAACCATTGGGGAGAGTGGGGCTTACTATAAAATTTCCGCATGGGAACATGCGCTTCGATTGCAGTTTTGAACCAGTCAGTGGTCTCGTTTGCACATTGTTCAGCAGGGAGAGAGAAAATATTTTTCCATGGAGCATCTCTAATTAGTTCTCTGATGGCTTCCCAGTCAGCCTTATTATAATATCTCGTTGTTTTGAGCACTGGCTCTTCAGTTTTGGGTCTAGAGTTTAGGGCGATTTCAACCATTATCACTGCATGATCAGCGTTCCCGAGTGGGCTGTGGGCCTTCGTTATGCAGTCATCGGGAACTGTGGTCAAAAACAGATCTAGAAGTGATGCGTGTTGTTCTTCCTGGTCAGGGAAACGGGTTGGAAACGTAACAATTTGTGATAGGGAGTGAGATATAGCGAAGCTATGGGTTGTGCTGCCCGCTGCATCTGTGTGAGTAGAGAATCCAAGCCAGTTTTTGTGGTGGACATTAAAGTCACCAAACACATGTATTTGTGCGCTAGTGTCGAGGGACAGTGCCGTGTCTATGCTGTCAGATACTTTGTTTATTATGGAGCAGTCCTGAGTCGAGGGAGAGCGGTAGAGAAAATAATAGTAGCTAATACTGTGTTGCACGTTTAGTCTAAAGCACATAAAGGCTTGATCATCTGTTTCTAGGTTTGTTTCTCTAGTCAAGGGAAGGGTATTACGAATGTAAACTCCAAGTCCGTGCATATGTCTGTCAGAGTCCTTACGGCAGAGTGGGAGATATCCAGGCATGTTAAAGTGGTTAGAGGGAATGGAGGAGTGTAGGTTAGTCTCACTTAGTGCTAAGATATCCGGGGTATTTGTTAAGAGAAATGCTTCAACATCAGCTAAGTTAGTTCTAAGCCCACGGATATTTGTGAATGAGAGCCTCAAGGGAGGAGGCAAGTTGAATTTGTTTGTCCCTAATCCTGGTTTAAGCTTATTTTTAGATTGTACTGTCGTCATATTTTTTTTTAAGAGTTTCGGTAAGGGGGAGCTAAACAAGAGGTTATGCGGAGCTTCAGACATGCATCACAAGTAGACCATCAGCTGACCTTTCTCCAATTAGGATTGTGGCCTCAGGAAATCCCACCGGGGATGAGTGCAGGGTCCCTTTCCATGCACGTCATGGCACTGCAAACAACCCGATATTATTCAACTGTTGATGGAGCAGCCGCTCTAAGCGCTACCAAAGAGTTAGGGCTCCTGTACTACCAGTCGGGAACAGCAGCTAGGAACTGTCAATCCGGTACCCTCAACCCTTTAGAAGAAGGTCAACCCAATCTAATCGCTCAGGCATATCTTATACTCAAGCACTCCCAAATGTTCAGTTTTAGGGGTGGGGCATGCTGGGAATGGGGAAGAACGGCGTTCATTGCCCTAGCCAGGAAACAAGATCTACCGCTGGGTGTTTCTGTCGAATCACTGAGATAGTGTCTCTGCGCTTGACTAATAGGCTGTATCTCTCGCGGTTGACGGTAGCCGAATGGTTCGGGTCCTTGCTAATGAAGCCAGACATGACTTCTGTTGTCGGGGTTCGAGTCTCTCGACTGGCGTTAATCGTGACACCCTGCACTGATGATTCCCGAAAGGATGAAACACTAGTGTCCGTAGGTATTTAATAATTATGATAGTAAATAATAATGTCAGCCCCTTTAAGAAACTCGTTTCTTATCGTTGAACACTTTCAGTTGTAATGACGTCGGTCAACTTAGCTCATATGTACAGATCGTCATATAATGATTAGATCATTCTGACTGACGTTAACAGCATTTAATGAGAATAAATGATAGTGCAACATCATCATTGCAAATTTAATTTTCAATTTATCTGCTAATAAGCAAAATTTGTAATTACCTATATCGATTTTGCTAAGAACATTTTCTCCGATGAGATGAGCCATTCTTTGAAAATCCATGGATTAACCAAAAACTTAAAATTTTTTGTACTCCTTTGTCAAGTAATAAATTTTGTTGTAATTCAACATGATTTAATTCAGAATTTCCATATATCATAAAGGCTGTATGTCTGTCTGTCCGTCTGTCTGTCTCCATATTTTCAAACTCTATCTCTACCGAAACTAAAAGTCACAGAGCAGCACTAGGGGCTTCAAATGATTGGATTATGTATGGACTCTTCTTTTATGGGTCTTTAGCCAGTTTAAATAGTTTTAAGAGGTCAAAAATGGGTCTAAATTTAAAATCGTTATATATTTTGTATATTCATCTTAGTTTATTTTTTATTTTTAATTTTTAATCAGTTCATATGCGTATCATGTTGGTATAGTGGTAACATCACCAGCTTTGAATGCTACAGTTTTGCTTTCGGTTTCGATTCTAGCTGATGGCACCCAAATACTTTTTCTTACCTTTGAAATCACAACTTTATAATAATATAGACGAAATCTGGACAAATTAAAATATCATATTTAAGCTTATTTTATGATCGGGCAGAGCTGGGAGCCCCTCCCCCACTAGTATACATATGTTTTGAAAATATATATGGCAATTAAGCTACACAGAATTTGTCACGTTTCATCTTTGTGAAGATTCATCAAGCTATTGGAACGCAGAAAATTCTGTGTAGCTTACTTTCCATATACATTTTCAAAACTTACTACTTAGCTCTACTTACGTATTGAACACTGTCAAAATAAAGTATCTGAAAATAGGTACATAAACTAATAATAATAATAATAATATATGTGCGTGCGTTACAGAAGATCAGAAAAAAAACATTGATACCGTCGGTTTTAAATCCAAACAAAGTGCCTATGCCAAACTCTTTTCAGCCTCTGTTTATATCTGTCTCTCTGGAAATGACGTCTTGCACACTGTATTTACATATACAAAACACGATTTTCGCCACAGAAAATCAAATATTAGTCCTCTTTGATTTTGACCGAGAACCAACTTTTTTTTTTTTTTTAATAATCGAACACTGTTAGGGTTCTATTTTTAACTAAATCATAAAATGAAATGCCGTGGGGATAGGATGTGTGAAAAAAACAAAGGATAAACAAATTAAACATAGAAATAAATCATCGAAACTGAGTTATTGCAAAGGAAGTTCCGGTGACAAAAAAATTGTTTTCAAGCTTAATATTGAAAATAGTGTTATTAGAGAAGAGCATACTATGTAAAGAATTTCCAGTGGAGAACACATTGCTCTCGAGTATAGTTTTGAAAACAATGCTATTGGAAAAAAAAAAGTACACTACGTAAAGAAGTTCCAGTGGAAAACATATTTCTTTCATCTGATGACACCATATTTTCTCTCGCTTTTCATAATTTTGTTTTATTTTTTTCAGTATCAGAACCTATATGTTTGGCTACCAAAATTCTACTTCAAACTGAAAGGCAACCGATAGACAGAGCCTTTCTTGGTCAAACGAATATGCATCTGAAAAAAAAATGATAAAGTATATTCCTTACCGATGTATAAAAATGATAGACAAAAGTTACTAAAAAGTTGCTAAAAACCATCAAATGTTGTTCGACTCCGTCGACGTCTGATGGTATCAGTTCTAAATATTCGTTTATGGTCGACCTTCCTGAAAGAGGTCAGTCGAAGAATGTCTTGAGGTGAAATGCAGAATCGATGTCAATATGTCAATACTGAGATTCAACAAACATTCGAACAGCTCAAGGCACAATGTTACTATACCATCAGACATGATTCTGTGAGCTTTGAAGTAATAATAATACCAGAGATAGATAGATAGATAGATAGATAGAGAGAGAGAAAGAAAGAAAGATAGATAGATAGATAGATAGATAGATAGAGAGAGAGAGAGAGAGAGAGAGAGAGAGAGAGAGAGAGATGGTGGTTGGAAAAAATTGATTATCATTATTTTAATAGATTTCTTCAATAAATTATACAATCTCTTATTATTAACCTTCCTGCAAAGATTTATCTAAGTTATATAAATTATTTATTTATTTTGATTTTACCAGGGATGCGAGTCCATGGGGTTGCAAAGCCTAATTCTCTCTCTCTCTCTCTGTGTGTGTGTATATATATATATATATATATATATATATATATATATATATATATATATATATATATATATATATGGAATTAGGCTTTTCAGCCCCATATATACAGTGGTGCCAAAAAGAAAGTCTACACTTGTAATTTTTCAAAAAAAACACAAATTTAAGCTAAATCGACTGTAACTGTTTAAACAACATATACTTTATTTGATTAAACTATAACCTGTTTATATTTGACTTTTAATTGAAATATCCTAGTGTTCACGTCAATTTAAAAAAAATTAACTTATAACCGAGAAAGCAAAAAAAAAAAAAAACCCACACAATGGCAAATTGTTATTTAAATGTAACTTTAGAAAATTACTGCAACACAAATACAACAGGAACACAATGAACTAGTTAATAGCCCTTCTGCAATTTGACAGCCTGCAATCTTTTGGACATTCCTTGAAGTAGTCTGTGGCAATACTCTGGTGAAAGAGCATCAGACTTCTCTTTAATTTTAATTTAAAGTTCTAAATTTGAAATGTTATCATTGCATAGCTGTTGCTTGATGTAATTCCATACGTTTTCGATAGAATTGAGGTCTGGAAATTGTGCAGGTCAATCCAAACACGGAATATCATGCTCTTCAAGAAACCTCTTGACATTGCCAGCTGTGTGAATGAGAGCATTATCCTGCATGAAGATGGGATTATCATCCAAATTCCAGCCAAATTAGAGTAGAAAATGCTCAGTCAACATACTAATGTACTTGATCGATTTAATTCGACCTTGCAAGCGAACTATAGGTACTAATAACACCCCACATCAAAACTGAACCTCACCACTTTGCAGCATTGAAACTGTGCACCTAGGATTAAATTCTTCGGCCTTCTGTTGACGGACGCACGCACTGCCTATCATCACTGCTTTTGTCACTAAAAATCACTTTTGACCAATATGAAGAATCCTGATCTTCATTGCATCTGACGAAACCCAGACGGCGCTTTCTGTTCTTTACAGAAATTATTGGCTTGCGTCTTGCAACACGGCCTTGCAAATTCAATTCCTTTAATCTGTTCTTAAGTGTAGAAAAAGAGCACTTTTTAACAAGATTACACTGTTGTTGGATTTGGGGAGCCGTTTCAAATCTGTTTCTGAGGCTGCAGATCTTGAGAGCATTGTCTACCCTGTAAAAAGTAACTCTAGGACAAGCAGATTTAGGGGCATCACGAACACTGCCGGTGTTTTGATTCTTTTTCACAATCATTCATACCATTTTCTCATCACATTTCAATCTGCAACCGATTTCTCAGTTGGATAAACCAGAAAGGTGGAGATTAATGAGCTCCTGGCAATCACTAAGAGCAAGTCGAGGCATATGAACTAAATATTACGTTGTATAACGTGGAACCACAACAATTACGACCAGGGATGCTTTGTTGCCTAAAAGGTGGATATTTTAGGCTGGTTTTAAGCTCCTTTATTGCTGCGGAGTTTCTTTTTTCCTTCTCGATTTGAAGTTATTTTTTAAATTGACGTGAACACTGTGATACTTCAATTAAAAGTCAAATATGAACAGGTAAAATTATAGAGGAATAAAAGGTAAATCAAATGAGGCATGGGTTGTTTAAAAAGTTACATTCAATTTAGCTTAAATTTGCGGTTTTTTGGAAAAGTGACAAGTGCAGATTTCTTTTTGGCGCCACTGTATCTCTCTCTCTCTCTCTCTCTCTCTATATATATATATATATATATATATACGTTTGACAATCGAGGTATACATATATATATATATATATATATATAGTAATTTATAAAATATATATGGCGATTATCACAGATAAGCCTGAAGAGTCCTAGAGTGGATGAAACACGGAATATTCAGTGTAGCTTAATCGCCATATATATTTTATAACTTACTAACTAGATCTACCTATGTATTGAGCACTTTTGAAGTAAATACTTAAAGTTTATGCATAAATCTATACTTTTGTATATTAATTTTATGTGATTAAATTAAGTAGTTATATATATATATATACATACGTTCGACAATCGAGGTATCACTATATATATATATATATATATATATATATATATATATATATATATATATATATATATATATATACACTGAATTCTCTGCCTTGAATGATAATGGCAGTTAATTTTTGCTTATAGGGAAAAGTTGAATTTTTTTTCTTAACAACTATTGGGTCAATTCATGTAAATTTTGATGAACAGTATATTTTCCTTTACAAGTAAGTACACCATGCATGTTTCTTGCTATTTCTTTTTTTTTTTTTTTTAGCAACCATATTTTATCTAGGTGTAACACTGGAGTAGCACTTGTTTTCGTTTTTATTGAGATGTCCAAGATAAATTAAAAAAATAAAAAACTTCCTTTCGCCATTTTTCTAAGGAAGACCATGTCTTCATTGTTGGAGACGTCTTTCGAATATAAATTAATTTCGATAGGGTGTTATTAAAAGATGTAATCATATTAAAGAGTCTTTTTTACTAGTTTAATATATTTACATATAAAAAAGCACACAGGTAGCTATACATACAGAATTAGTAGAAGTTAATGTCCCCAGTGATGCTGACTTAACCAGAGCTGAGTAGGAAAAATAATGAAGTATCAAGGTTTTATGCACGATATGAAAAGAAACTGGAATCTTAGGAAAATCTGCTTAATTCCAGGGGCAACAGGGCTCATGAAACAGAACTTGAAAAACTACTTGGCAAATATACCCGATGAACCAAGCGCAAGAGAGATTCAGATAATTGCACTTAAAAGGACGCTTAGAATCTTAAAAAGATATCTGAGACAGCGGATTATACCTCGCATCTTTTTTGGACCCTGCCCCATCCCCGGCTAAAACAAAGTAATAACATAAGAAAACAACAGAATATTTGATATACAAAACACCAAATGTAAACTACAGTAACATGATTTCAACTTTGATCGAATTTATCTTGATCTGTGAGAGAATCTTTTCTTAAAATATATCATGCCAACCCCCCCCCTCCTCCCAAAAAAAAGAATTCGTTAAATCATTTATAGAAAAAAACCTTTTGAAGACAAAGGTGAATAGACGTAGAAAAGAGAGCATCTGTTTAGACTTTTTGTTGTTGGGTTTGACACGAAATTGACACGACTGTAGCGTTGTGTGTGGTAACGCTCTGCTGCTTAGTAATGGCAGAAATTCAACCCCCTTCTATGCAACGCATGTCCTCAACCCTCACTAGCCAGGTTTCACGTTCATATGTCATCACACTGTACAGGGTGGAATGATCAAATTGTCACCCTAGAAAAGACGACATGATTCCATTTCTGTTTGATGAAAACCGGTTTTCTTTTCTTTTTTTTTTTGTTGCAGACCATCTACTAGTCGGCCAGTTGTGTACAAATCCCAAGAGCAATAGGAGCCTTTTATGTGTCTGAAAGTGACACGATGTTCAATGAGCAAGATCGGAGATGCGCCACTGTACAACTCATGCTCTCTACTGAGTTATGACAACAGGACCATTGCAAACATCTTCAAAATGCATTGCTGGATTGCAAAAAAATAACAGAGACATGTCCAGGGTAATGAAAGCAAAGTTTCCGGCCACGGTTATGGTCTTTGGTTCGGTTTCAAGGTAGGACCACATCATGCCACCTCACATCTTCAAAGTCGGCTTGAAAGTCAACACCAAAATGTACCTTGATGTGCTTAAGAGTGTGGTGATCCCTTGATGCAATCAGATCGTTATACCGCTCCAGTATATATCTCACCGCTGATGCAATTCTTTACCTGTATTAAGAGCTAAGTACTCTACCTGTGTTAAGAACTAAGTACGTCCAAGGATGGAGTACTGTTACCGCATCTGAGCAAGAGCTGTTAGAAGCAGCTTATCCTGCCTTGACAGAGTTCAAAATAGACTTCGTAGCCTAGTGAAGGATGCCTTTTTCTCTTCCCTGCAACCTCTTTTCCACAGAAGAGATGTCTCTGCTTTCTCGTTATTTTCATGGCAAGTCCTCGTCTGAGCTCCAATCTATGGTCCCCCCCTCCGACCTGACTTTCATGAAAAACACTCGTCTAGCTGAAACAATTCTTTATCTGTGCCTAAACCTAAATGTAGATTCCATGAACAAAGCTTCTTTCTTAGAACTGCTCGCCTGTGGAACTCTGTTCTTTTTTCCTGCTTTTCAGCTGACTATGATTGTCTTCAAACCCAACGTAAACAAGTTCTTGATGAGCCGTCCCCTCAAGAAATCCAATTTACCAAATTTCCACTACTAACGATTACTACGATATTGTGCCAATGACTACCATACACTCTTATGCTCGGGTGGCCTCCAGGCCTTGATAAGTTATGATTCCTTCGTAAAAAAAAAAAAAAGATTAAAAATACTTACTCGTATCATTTGGATTTTTCGAAATACTGTTCTCATCTTGAGTGTTATTTTCACAATATTTCGTTTGATGTAACCTCCAACCTTCTTTGAGTCTATCTTGTTCAGGTGTACCTTGTTGAACTCAGGAATTTGAACTGAATTTCAAACGGAACCCTTTATTTTCTTCACGAGGGTAGCATTCTCTTGTTCTGTCAGCCACTCTTGGATAGAGGTCCTAAGTAATTTTCAACTGTATTTTCAGTTTCCCGCACTGAGAATCGAACCTTTTAACCTTCAGAAGAATATTACTTTTACAATTGATTTTTCCAAGTATTTTGACTACTGCGTCACGGATCCTTGCGGTCGTTTTGACCGAAACATTATGAAAATGGAACTCAAGATGAGAACAATAGTTTGAAGAATCCAAATAATCCAAATAACTAATTCTCATCTCAAAAATTGAGAAACGTAAAAATACTTACTTTCAACAGTTTAACAACGGAAGAATTTATTTTTCTCAACGGACACCAGCGAAGATGAAATTTATTGCACTTACCTAAAATAGAAAACGAGAACAAAAAATTATTTCTTTCTTACGAAAAACAAGTATATCATTTAAACAAATCTAACATAGAAAGTTATATTGTCGGATTTTCAAAGTCAGACCTGAATAGCAATTAAGCTGACAAATCAAACTTTGCTTCCAACTATTCAATTTCCATTTGTTATTGTTGTTCCATGTTATTGGCAATACATCGATTTTTTTTTTTTTTATTAAAATGACTTCGTCTGGCTCGACTGTCCGATTTTCGAAGTCATACCCAAATATCAATTCATTTAACATATCGAGATTCAATTCAGACTAACTTACTTTTTAATTTTTCACATCCTATTACGTTATTGATACGGACACACTTCACTTTGCTTTACGAATATACTTTTTAATCTCTGGAAACATTTATTCTGGCAAAGAAAGTTATTAGAATGAAGACATTTTCTCTCACGTACAAGAAGAGATTAAAGGGAAGCTATTGTGTAGAATTATACCGAGAGCTCTCTTTTGAATCCTTTGATAATCCTGGCTTGAGGTAGTTGCTGGTCTAGCCACACTGATGAGCTGTGATACGGCAAAACAGCACTATATGTGAATGACTATAAATGCTCCCCATCTAGGGATGAGCATATTGGGGAGCGAAATAACAAACTGCTGCTAGCATGTAAAGCAATGCTCTTTGTGTAAAGAAATAGAGCTTAGGTGTTTGGACAATGGTTAAACATAGTAATGTCGCACACCATCTCAGCAGCAGCTAAATAGCATGATGGTGAGAAGCACTGACTTTCACCTAAGCAGTCGAGTTTCAATCCAGGACTGAGGTAGTTGCTGCTTTAGCCGCACTGATGAGCCGTGATACAGCAAAGCAGTACTGTACATAGGTGACTATATATATATATGGTCTACACAGAATATATATATATATACACACACACACACGTATATATATAATATATGTATATAATATTTAGTAATGTGATTGATAATTTAAAATTTAAAAATCAAATTATAATTAAATTAAAAATCCGTTTCATAAGAAGGAACAACAACAAAATCAATTATTTGTACGATCGTTTCGGAAAACAGTGTTTTTATTGTGGTAGACATCAAGTTACGGACAATAATTATTACATATAGTTTTTTAATAAACAAGGTTTCCTCATCAGCAAATTGTGAAGGGTTTTATTAAATTTAAATTTAAAAGACACCATAAATAAACCTAGCATTAAAAGTAAGGCGGATGTATCTTTTAATTTTTCGCCTTTTGAAATCAGGAACTATGGTTAAAGTACTCATATAGATGTTTGCTTCCTTCTTATGAAACGGATTTTTAATTTAATTATAATTTGATTTTTAAATTTTTAATTATCAATCACATTACTTAATATTGAATTAGCTCTAGGATATTTACCTATCGAGCTTATTATATATCTAAATTACAACGGGCACTTTTTCTTTCCTGTATTTTAATTAAACTAGTAATTTCACTATTACATTAAAATACTCTGCTCTTTAGACTATTGTTCTAATCTCCTTTAAATTATATATATATATATATATATATATATATATATATATATATATATATATATATATACTTGAAGGTATTGAAATGATTTAGAGTATAGGTTGGTGAATCTAGTGGTTTCAAGTCTTATAAAATACTAGAAGGAAATATTTATATGAGACAATCTCAGCCAAATAAAATTGCTCAATATACGAAACGGAGCAAATAAAATTAGAGTTTATATGTTCAAATTTCATTTAAAAAGAATCGCTTTTCAAAATTTAAAATTTATTGTTTGAACCAAAGAATACAATGTTTAAATCAAACTTAAATTTAAACACTATATTCTGTGGTTCAAACAATAAATTTTATTTTTAAAAGCGATTCTTTTCAAATGAAATTTGAACATATAAACTCTAATTTTATTTATATAAATTTATTTCTTATCTGTAGACACCAGTAAAGATAAAATTAATTACACCTAACTAAAATAGAAAACGGGAACAGAAAATTATTCATGAAAAATAAATAATTGAAACAAATTTCACATACAAAGTAATTTTGTCCGAATTTCAAAGTCAGACCCAAATAGTAATTCATCTGGCATATAAATACTTGCTTTGAACCAGCCTACTTTTTGGAATTCGTGTTTTACATTTTAGATTGTTAGCATGGACTAAAAACCAATATTTTTAAAAAGTGCTCAATGCGTGTATAGTGCTTATAAATAGATGCTAACAATGTTAATATATGTATATCTCTATTTCTTGTATAAAAGTCACTTTGTGTGTGTGAGTTCTTTCCTCATAGGTTCCGAAACGGCTGAGTCTATCTTCTGCACATTTTGCACAAAGCAATTTATATGTCTGGCAGTGTTCTTAGATATGTTTGGTACAGAAATTCATCTGATAAGTATCGGAAATCGAAAAAAAATCGGATCTTAAAAATAATCTTTTCTCTCTTATAAATAAAGGATTTTCACAGAGGCATATTTTACGTTACACCGGCCAAGAGAAATGAAAAAAAATCTCAACAAATCATTTTCGAAAATTGAAAAAAATCTGATCTTAAAAAATAGTCTTTTCTCTCTTATAAATAAAGGATTTTCACAGAGGCATATTTTACGTTACACCGGCCAAGAGAAATGAAAAAAATCTCAACAAATCATTTTCGAAAATCGAAAAAAATCTGATCTTAAAAATAATCTTTTCTCTCTTATAAATAAAGGATTTTCACAGAGGCATATTTTACGTTACACCGGCCAAGAGAAATGAAAAAAAATCTCAACAAATCATTTTCGAAAATTGAAAAAAAAATCTGATCTTAAAAATAATCTTTTCTCTCTTATAAATAAAGGATTTTCACAGAGGCATATTTTACGTTACACCGGCCAAGAGAAATGAAAAAAATCTCAACAAATCATTTTCGAAAATCGAAAAAAATCGGATCTTAAAAATAATCTTTTCTCTCTTATAAATAAAGGATTTTCACAGAGGCATATTTTACGTTACACCGGCCAAGAGAAATGAAAAAAAATCTCAACAAATCATTTTCGAAAATTGAAAAAAAAATCTGATCTTAAAAATAATCTTTTCTCTCTTATAAATAAAGGATTTTCACAGAGGCATATTTTACGTTACACCGGCCAAGAGAAATGAAAAAAATCTCAACAAATCATTTTCGAAAATCGAAAAAAATCGGATCTTAAAAATAATCTTTTCTCTCTTATAAATAAAGAATTTTCACAGAGGCATATTTTACGTTACACCGGCCAAGAGAAATGAAAAAAATCTCAACAAATCATTTTCGAAAATTGACAAAATCGGATCTTAAAAATAATCTTTTCTCTCTTATAAATAAAGAATTTTCACAGAGGCATATTTTACGTTACACCGGCCAAGAGAAATGAAAAAAATCTCAACAAATCATTTTCGAAAATTGAAAAAATCGGATCTTAAAAATAATCTTTTCTCTCTTATAAATAAAGAATTTTCACAGAGGCATATTTTACGTTACACCGGCCAAGAGAAATGAAAAAAATCTCAACAAATCATTTTCGAAAATTGAAAAAATCGGATCTTAAAAATAATCTTTTCTCTCTTATAAATAAAGAATTTTCACAGAGGCATATTTTACGTTACACCGGCCAAGAGAAATGAAAAAAATCTCAACAAATCATTTTCGAAAATTGAAAAAATCGGATCTTAAAAATAATCTTTTCTCTCTTATAAATAAAGAATTTTCACAGAGGCATATTTTACGTTACACCGGCCAAGAGAAATGAAAAAAATCTCAACAAATCATTTTCGAAAATTGAAAAAATCGGATCTTAAAAATAATTTTTCTCTCTTATAAATAAAGAATTTTCACAGAGGCATATTTTACGTTACACCGGCCAAGAGAAATGAAAAAAAATCTCAACAAATCATTTTCGAAAATTGAAAAAATCGGATCTTAAAAATAATTTTTCTCTCTTATAAATAAAGAATTTTCACAGAGGCATATTTTACGTTACACCGGCCAAGAGAAATGAAAAAAATCTCAACAAATCATTTTCGAAAATTGAAAAAAATCGGATCTTAAAAATAATCTTTTCTCTCTTATAAATAAAGAATTTTCACAGAGGCATATTTTACGTTACACCGGCCAAGAGAAATGAAAAAAATCTCAACAAATCATTTTCGAAAATTGAAAAAAATCGGATCTTAAAAATAATCTTTTCTCTCTTATAAATAAAGAATTTTCACAGAGGCATATTTTACGTTACACCGGCCAAGAGAAATGAAAAAAAATCTCAACAAATCATTTTCGAAAATTGAAAAAATCGGATCTTAAAAATAATTTTTCTCTCTTATAAATAAAGAATTTTCACAGAGGCATATTTTACGTTACACCGGCCAAGAGAAATGAAAAAAATCTCAACAAATCATTTTCGAAAATTGAAAAAATCGGATCTTAAAAATAATCTTTTCTCTCTTATAAATAAAGAATTTTCACAGAGGCATATTTTACGTTACACCGGCCAAGAGAAATGAAAAAAATCTCAACAAATCATTTTCGAAAATTGAAAAAATCGGATCTTAAAAATAATCTTTTCTCTCTTATAAATAAAGAATTTTCACAGAGGCATATTTTACGTTACACCGGCCAAGAGAAATGAAAAAAATCTCAACAAATCATTTTCGAAAATTGAAAAAATCGGATCTTAAAAATAATTTTTCTCTCTTATAAATAAAGAATTTTCACAGAGGCATATTTTACGTTACACCGGCCAAGAGAAATGAAAAAAAATCTCAACAAATCATTTTCGAAAATTGAAAAAATCGGATCTTAAAAATAATTTTTCTCTCTTATAAATAAAGAATTTTCACAGAGGCATATTTTACGTTACACCGGCCAAGAGAAATGAAAAAAATCTCAACAAATCATTTTCGAAAATTGAAAAAATCGGATCTTAAAAATAATCTTTTCTCTCTTATAAATAAAGAATTTTCACAGAGGCATATTTTACGTTACACCGGCCAAGAGAAATGAAAAAAATCTCAACAAATCATTTTCGAAAATTGAAAAAATCGGATCTTAAAAATAATCTTTTCTCTCTTATAAATAAAGAATTTTCACAGAGGCATATTTTACGTTACACCGGCCAAGAGAAATGAAAAAAATCTCAACAAATCATTTTCGAAAATTGAAAAAATCGGATCTTAAAAATAATCTTTTCTCTCTTATAAATAAAGAATTTTCACAGAGGCATATTTTACGTTACACCGGCCAAGAGAAATGAAAAAAATCTCAACAAATCATTTTCGAAAATTGAAAAAATCGGATCTTAAAAATAATCTTTTCTCTCTTATAAATAAAGAATTTTCACAGAGGCATATTTTACGTTACACCGGCCAAGAGAAATGAAAAAAATCTCAACAAATCATTTTCGAAAATTGAAAAAATCGGATCTTAAAAATAATCTTTTCTCTCTTATAAATAAAGAATTTTCACAGAGGCATATTTTACGTTACACCGGCCAAGAGAAATGAAAAAAATCTCAACAAATCATTTTCGAAAATTGAAAAAATCGGATCTTAAAAATAATCTTTTCTCTCTTATAAATAAAGAATTTTCACAGAGGCATATTTTACGTTACACCGGCCAAGAGAAATGAAAAAAATCTCAACAAATCATTTTCGAAAATTGAAAAAATCGGATCTTAAAAATAATCTTTTCTCTCTTATAAATAAAGAATTTTCACAGAGGCATATTTTACGTTACACCGGCCAAGAGAAATGAAAAAAATCTCAACAAATCATTTTCGAAAATTGAAAAAATCGGATCTTAAAAATAATCTTTTCTCTCTTATAAATAAAGAATTTTCACAGAGGCATATTTTACGTTACACCGGCCAAGAGAAATGAAAAAAATCTCAACAAATCATTTTCGAAAATTGAAAAAATCGGATCTTAAAAATAATCTTTTCTCTCTTATAAATAAAGAATTTTCACAGAGGCATATTTTACGTTACACCGGCCAAGAGAAATGAAAAAAATCTCAACAAATCATTTTCGAAAATCGAAAAAAATCGGATCTTAAAAATAATCTTTTCTCTCTTATAAATAAAGAATTTTCACAGAGGCATATTTTACGTTACACCGGCCAAGAGAAATGAAAAAAATCTCAACAAATCATTTTCGAAAATTGAAAAAATCGGATCTTAAAAATAATCTTTTCTCTCTTATAAATAAAGAATTTTCACAGAGGCATATTTTACGTTACACCGGCCAAGAGAAATGAAAAAAAATCTCAACAAATCATTTTCGAAAATTGAAAAAATCGGATCTTAAAAATAATTTTTCTCTCTTATAAATAAAGAATTTTCACAGAGGCATATTTTACGTTACACCGGCCAAGAGAAATGAAAAAAATCTCAACAAATCATTTTCGAAAATTGAAAAAAATCGGATCTTAAAAATAATTTTTCTCTCTTATAAATAAAGAATTTTCACAGAGGCATATTTTACGTTACACCGGCCAAGAGAAATGAAAAAAATCTCAACAAATCATTTTCGAAAATTGAAAAAAATCGGATCTTAAAAATAATCTTTTCTCTCTTATAAATAAAGAATTTTCACAGAGGCATATTTTACGTTACACCGGCCAAGAGAAATGAAAAAAATCTCAACAAATCATTTTCGAAAATTGAAAAAAATCGGATCTTAAAAATAATCTTTTCTCTCTTATAAATAAAGAATTTTCACAGAGGCATATTTTACGTTACACCGGCCAAGAGAAATGAAAAAAAATCTCAACAAATCATTTTCGAAAATTGAAAAAATCGGATCTTAAAAATAATTTTTCTCTCTTATAAATAAAGAATTTTCACAGAGGCATATTTTACGTTACACCGGCCAAGAGAAATGAAAAAAATCTCAACAAATCATTTTCGAAAATTGAAAAAATCGGATCTTAAAAATAATCTTTTCTCTCTTATAAATAAAGAATTTTCACAGAGGCATATTTTACGTTACACCGGCCAAGAGAAATGAAAAAAATCTCAACAAATCATTTTCGAAAATTGAAAAAATCGGATCTTAAAAATAATCTTTTCTCTCTTATAAATAAAGAATTTTCACAGAGGCATATTTTACGTTACACCGGCCAAGAGAAATGAAAAAAATCTCAACAAATCATTTTCGAAAATTGAAAAAATCGGATCTTAAAAATAATCTTTTCTCTCTTATAAATAAAGAATTTTCACAGAGGCATATTTTACGTTACACCGGCCAAGAGAAATGAAAAAAATCTCAACAAATCATTTTCGAAAATTGAAAAAATCGGATCTTTAAAATAATCTTTTCTCTCTTATAAATAAAGAATTTTCACAGAGGCATATTTTACGTTACACCGGCCAAGAGAAATGAAAAAAATCTCAACAAATCATTTTCGAAAATTGAAAAAATCGGATCTTAAAAATAATCTTTTCTCTCTTATAAATAAAGAATTTTCACAGAGGCATATTTTACGTTACACCGGCCAAGAGAAATGAAAAAAATCTCAACAAATCATTTTCGAAAATTGAAAAAATCGGATCTTAAAAATAATCTTTTCTCTCTTATAAATAAAGAATTTTCACAGAGGCATATTTTACGTTACACCGGCCAAGAGAAATGAAAAAAATCTCAACAAATCATTTTCGAAAATTGAAAAAATCGGATCTTAAAAATAATCTTTTCTCTCTTATAAATAAAGAATTTTCACAGAGGCATATTTTACGTTACACCGGCCAAGAGAAATGAAAAAAATCTCAACAAATCATTTTCGAAAATTGAAAAAATCGGATCTTAAAAATAATCTTTTCTCTCTTATAAATAAAGAATTTTCACAGAGGCATATTTTACGTTACACCGGCCAAGAGAAATGAAAAAAATCTCAACAAATCATTTTCGAAAATTGAAAAAATCGGATCTTTAAAATAATCTTTTCTCTCTTATAAATAAAGAATTTTCACAGAGGCATATTTTACGTTACACCGGCCAAGAGAAATGAAAAAAATCTCAACAAATCATTTTCGAAAATTGAAAAAAT
Organism: Euprymna scolopes; assembly: GCF_053919585.1. Taxonomy (NCBI): domain Eukaryota; kingdom Metazoa; phylum Mollusca; class Cephalopoda; order Sepiida; family Sepiolidae; genus Euprymna; species Euprymna scolopes. Next base: position 22,201,762 of record NC_136492.1, on the reverse strand, counting down.
CGGATCTTAAAAATAATCTTTTCTCTCTTATAAATAAAGAATTTTCACAGAGGCATATTTTACGTTACACCGGCCAAGAGAAATGAAAAAAATCTCAACAAATCATTTTCGAAAATTGAAAAAATCGGATCTTAAAAATAATCTTTTCTCTCTTATAAATAAAGAATTTTCACAGAGGCATATTTTACGTTACACCGGCCAAGAGAAATGAAAAAAATCTCAACAAATCATTTTCGAAAATTGAAAAAATCGGATCTTAAAAATAATCTTTTCTCTCTTATAAATAAAGAATTTTCACAGAGGCATATTTTACGTTACACCGGCCAAGAGAAATGAAAAAAATCTCAACAAATCATTTTCGAAAATTGAAAAAATCGGATCTTTAAAATAATCTTTTCTCTCTTATAAATAAAGAATTTTCACAGAGGCATATTTTACGTTACACCGGCCAAGAGAAATGAAAAAAATCTCAACAAATCATTTTCGAAAATTGAAAAAAATCGGATCTTAAAAATAATTTTTCTCTCTTATAAATAAAGAATTTTCACAGAGGCATATTTTACGTTACACCGGCCAAGAGAAATGAAAAAAATCTCAACAAATCATTTTCGAAAATTGAAAAAAATCGGATCTTAAAAATAATCTTTTCTCTCTTATAAATAAAGAATTTTCACAGAGGCATATTTTACGTTACACCGGCCAAGAGAAATGAAAAAAATCTCAACAAATCATTTTCGAAAATTGAAAAAAATCGGATCTTAAAAATAATCTTTTCTCTCTTATAAATAAAGGATTTTCACAGAGGCATATTTTACGTTACACCGGCCAAGAGAAATGAAAAAAAATCTCAACAAATCATTTTCGAAAATTGAAAAAAAATCTGATCTTAAAAAATAGTCTTTCTCTTTTATAAATAAAAAAAAAAAGAAGAATTTTTACAGGGGAATATTTTACGTTACCCCAGTCAAAGGAAATAATAAAATCTCAATAAAACATTTATTCATAAAAAAAAAATTGGATTTATTGTCATCTGGCGATATAGCTCAGTGGTAGAGCATTTGACTACAGATCGAATAATCCCGTGTTCAAGCCCGAGTGCACCTCACCATTTTATTTCAATATTTTCTTATTAATGAGTTCAATTCACGATAAAAGAAAGGATACTATTTAAAATCGCTGCAAATCATTTCTTCGTTAGCATATGTTAAACCTAAACATTGATCAGAAGTGACTTTTTTTTTAAAGACATTCATCGTCAAGCCCAAATATCAGCTGACTTGATATTGTAAACAAACACAAACGGAATCTGATGAACGACATTTTCATTGTTATTATTTAAAAAATTTTTTGTGAATTAGTCTACCGGGAAAATTATTCCTCATAATATATAATAATCAATAGAAGATTGATTCTATAATAATACATATGCATTCTGCATAAATTAAAATATCATGTTTATGTATATTGTACGACCGGGCAACATTATATATATATATATATATATATATATATATATATATATATATATATATATATATATATATATATAGATAGATAGATAGATATATAGATATATATATTAGTTAAGTTATGAAAATACATATGGCAATTAAACTACACAGAATATTCTGCGTTTCATTCTCGTGAGAATTCGTCAGGCTTATGAAAATATATATGGCAATTAAACTACACAGAATATTCCGTGCTTTATTCTCGTGAGAATTCGTCAGGCTTATGAAAATATATATGGAAATTAAGCTACACAGAATAGTCTGCGTTTCATTCTCGTGAGAATTTGCCAGGCTTACAAGTGTGGTAGAATCCTTTGAAAAGTTCTTTTAAATAACTCGATATTCTATCTCGCATACTAAGCTTTCTTTATCTGCTTGGGATTGTCTTATAAATATTGATACCAATATTTATTTTGACTTTAGGTTTTCAGTGTTACACAATCTGTATGGCATTTAGATATTTCATTTAATCTTATATATATATATATATATATATATATATATATATATATATATATATATAAAGTCATCCACATACAGTACTGTTTCGCTGTATCACAGCTCATCAATGCGGCTAGACAGGCAACTGCCTCAAGCTAGGATTGAAACTCGACTGCCTGTACAACTGTCAAGGCTTCTAACCATTACGCTAATCGGCTGCTGCTGTGCGGGCAGTGAATTAACGATATTTTGATATTGTCCGAATACCTAAGCTCGATTTGTTTACACAAAGAACATCGCTTTATACGCTAATGGTAATATATCACTTCCCAATATGGTCAACTCAAGATAAGGAGCATTATAGTAATCCACATACAGTCCTGTTTCGCTGTATTACAGCTCATCAGTGCGGCTAGAGAGAGAGAGAGAGAGAGACGTACTAACGAAACAGTACTGTATGTGGATGACTACATATATTTTAAGCCCGCCTCTTTGGGTAGAGCACTGTCATAAATAATCTCAGCCATTACTTAATTGGCTGTAAATGGAAGGCGGCTGGCTTTACGTTTGTAAATAAAAAAAGACGCAGCCTGAGAACTATAAAAATGGCGGACGAATGTTTGTTTGAAATGGACATTTGTTGAGGTCATTTGTGGGTGCCGCTTCCGTGGGTCGATGGGTTGAACTGCTGACTATCAACTCGATGGTTCTAGGTTCAATCCTTGGCTACAGAAAGGTGCTAGTGTAGCCGCACTTATGAGTTGTGATACAACGAAACAGTACTGTATGTTAGAAAGCAATTTAAAAGAGTACTGCAAGTTGTTCAAAATAATTGCTGGGTAGAAACAATAGTTCTAAATATTTTAGTGTGTGCGTGTATATATATATATATATATATATATATATATATATATTTATTTATTTATATAGATCGATGATAGATAGATAGAGAGAGAGAGAGAGGGGGGATGGGAGGGGGGTAGAACACAGTATGGCAAGACCAGCTGTCATATGAAATCAGTCATAGTTATATTTTAAGCCAACATTTTTGCCACTGATTGTCTGAATGGATGACAAGGTTTATTTCTCTGGAAGAAAACTTAGTGCTTCAATGGACGCTGTCAGCTTCCATTCGGAAATTACCCAATACAATCATTTATATTTTTTTTATAAATGGCTGGAAACGTTCGCATACAAAGCAACAGACAGAATGATGTACGTTTGAAATAATTGCTCCATAGAAATAATGATCTTTAAGAATTCTAGATATCTTTTTAGTGATGTCGGAACGCAGCATAGTGACTGTGCATCTTGTAAAGATGTACAGGTTAACATAGTTAACAAGAAAATAGGAGTGAATAATAATAATAATAAAAAAAACAGACATCATATAACTTACACCAAACGCAAGAAAATGTATTCTTTTATCTTCATTGCACACAGGTTTACTGATTGTACGATTTATTATCTATGAATTTGTTATCGTAACTTTTGATCTCTTGTTTGAGTTATATTCCAAGACTTTCCCGGGTGTTTGGAGGTGTGTGTTGGGCAAAAAAGAAAAAAAAAAAGTTGTAGTAGGCAGGTAGGCTCGAACCTGTACCGCAAAGGAGGAAAAGAACGTGAAAAAAAAAGTGATGTCTTTGCTGTTGCGCCTATCACCAAACCGGAAATGACAAAGGTTTAAATTAAGGCTAGTCAATCGAAAAGACTTTTGAAAATATCAGCGAAAAAAGCGACCCCTCCCTGTAGAAAAGTGCCCAGTTGAGGGTGAAGGAATTAATGTTTTTAGCCAATTTTTCGATATTTGTCGTCTGAAGGGTTGAGCTTCAAAACGATACCGATCTTGTGAAAATCTGTCGCCTCTGTCGAAAGTTAAGGCAGACATACATACATACATACATACATTACATACATTTAAACAGACAGGTGAGATTTATATTATAGATGGCGCTTGATTTGTTTGGAAACTATGTGATTGATGCAAGGAGTTAAAAAACAAAAAAACAAACGAAAGATGATTATTGCAAAAACAGGAAATGCCTATTGACCTTAATCTTGAAAAGAATACAAAGGCTATAGCTAGGAGGAAAACAGTCAGCAGGAAGAAAGTTCTAGAAGCTTGCAATTCTTGGAAAGAAACTACTAGAATAGGAAGCTGTATTATAACAAGCTTTGTATTTAATATAAAATTTAACAAAAGAATAATATGAACGATTTGTGTGCAAGTCAGCAGAAATTCATTATAGGGGAATTTAATATAATAAAATTTTGGTTATATTAAATACAACTGTTTCTTTCTTACTTTTTTTTTTTAAAATGGAAATCGCTCCAGGCAAGGCATAAAGCCACTTGATGTAAGAAAGCTAAAAGAAATATTTTACGGTCAAAAACTTGCTAACGATAAATGTCAGATGGAATAAATTCTGACCAAGAAGACAGCAATTTTTCCCTCTTTGTCAGAAACATCGCTCATGGAATGTGAGGACTAAAGAACTAAACAAATACTATTTAGTGGAAGTATTACCAAGTTGTGTCCTTGTATACCAAGGAAAAGTCCATTCCAATTAATACTTATGTAATTACAGTTTAATTTTAAAACTTTACATAAAAAATAGTCTTTACTTTGAAATGCTTCTTTTTTCAAAATTGTTTATTTTTTAATAAAATATGTTATAATCCAAATCTATTTGTTAGACTCTGATGACAGAACATTATCCAATGTCTCAGCCCCATCAAGGACTCTTTTCAATAGTCCCCGAGCTTCCTTCATGTCTTCATTTTGAGGAAATGACCGTTCTGCATCAGTAACTCTTCTGCATCAGTGTTGGGTTCATCATTCTCAGTGGCACGTGAAACTGACAAATTATAGTCTTTCACTAAAAATATAGCATTCAGAGCAGCATCCAATAAAAAGTGAGCACGAATGTCTCTTGCAATTGCTTTGCCATTTAGCATGTGCTTGACTGTATTTTCATCATACACAAGTTCCAAAAGTTCTTGCAATCCGTGACCGATTGACCCCAGAAAGCTCATCTGTGTATGGAATCCACCAAGTTGCAGGGGATTGGAACTCGGTTGTGACTCGACTATAATCATTGCTTTGAACCAAAGTGGCTGTTTAAATGTTAGAATTGGTGTAACATTGTTTTTCCTGGCTATGTAGTTACGGGTTAGGGTTAGGGATGTAGACCAAGTGAGGTAGCAGGGTTGCTTAGCATTGGAGATCGATAAAAAGGAAGTGATCAAAATAGACCTGAGGGAATGAGGGATAAATAAAGACCTGGATAGAAATAGGTTAATCTGGAAGTCAATTCTTAAAAATCGTCCAGCATGTAAAACGGCTGTTAAACCGAGGAGGGGGAAGAGGAGAAGGAGGAGATGGATATAGAGGAGGATGGGTAGGAAATTATGTAGATAAATGAAGACGGTGCATGTGGAATTTCTTCATTATTTATTTGATAAAAATCGCTCCAGGCAATACATGAAGCCATTTGATGTAAGGAGCCAAAAAAAAAAACAAAAAAAAAAAAATGAAAGATGATTATCAGAAAGGCATGAGATTCCTTATAACCTTAGCTTTGAAAAGACCAAGGTCGATTGGCAGGAGGAAAACCGTCAGCAGGAAGAGAGTTTTACAAGCCTGTAGTTCTTCTGGGATAAGAAGCTAACGAAATATCAAAACAGCACATTTGTGATGACCACTAGATCAACGAGTTAAACAAGCTGAAACAAAGGAAGCAGGGAATAGAACAGACAATGCTATTATATTGTCCTATATTAACAAGTTTGTCTCATTTTGAAGGATCCATACCAGCTTTCATGTTCTCTAAGGTTTGTAGGATTGTAACATCAATGTCTTGGTTTATATCCCCGTTCATCTGAAATCATTGAGAATCCATCTTGTTACCAGAAAGGCATGGTAATTATCAGATGATATGCGTAGAATGTGTCGAGTCAGCGTTTTATTTTTTTTTTTTATGCTGCCATCAGCAAACGTTTTTTTTTTTTTTTTTTCTCTCTCTTTCTTTTCGTTTCTCCTGAATACTTCATTTACAATTGTATCATTGGATTGGGATTTTTGAATTCTTCCGAGGCACATTCAGCTTTTTCATGAAATTTGTCTTAATGAAGTCTTCAGAAAAAAAGAAAAATCTTTCAATGGAATTGAATTACTGCTAAATTAATGATTGGTTGTACTTTTATACGTTAGTCAATACCTACGTCATATGATTACACAAACACACACACACGCACACTGGACCAGTGATAATTTGTACCATCCGCAACTCTATAATAAAAAACAATATATATATATATATATATATATATATATATATATATATATATATATATATATACAGGGTGATTCCCCCCCCCCAAAAAAAACGGGCCCCAACTCTAATTAGGCCTCGTTTCTTAATGTTTTGTCCAAATGAAATGAAACTTTAGTCATAACTAGTTTATTATATTCAAAACATCACATCAAAACATTATGGCCTTTTTTTCTCTGTTGACTGTAAAATGCTCCGAAAAACACTTGAATATCCTCTGTTTTTTTGGGGGCCACCCTATATATATATATATATATATATATATATATATATATATATATATATATATATATATATATATATATGTTTAGGACAGGTTTCTTCTGTGGAAAGCAATCACTAATTAAATCGCCTGACGAAGACTTCTGTTTTAACCGCCCATTTGCCTAAAACATTAGCATATCCAGTGTCGCGACCATGTAAATTTATTTATATTAATAAAAAAATATCTTGCTCTTCTTTTATTGAGCACTCTTAATAACCTCATAAATTCATTAGCTATCGTTCTTGAATACCTTTTACCTGGTATATATATATATATATATATATATATATATATATATATATATATATGCTCCGAGTATCAGACAAATATAGTATATTTGGTATTGTACTATTTATATTATATCATTACCTATCCTGTTGCAACTGAAAAACAGATTACTCTTGGAATATTTACAAGAAAACCCTAAAGATTATATATATATATATATATATATATATATATATATATAAGCTGAATGTCTGTGTGTATGTGTGTGTCTGGTCATTAATAGGCTCCTATATGGTTGACTATTTAAAAAAAACTGATTACATATAATGAGAAGATGTATCGAGACACAGTAATGGGTATGTTTGATCTGGCAGAACAGAGGTTCATTAAAATTGTGGGGTCTGCGTTCGCACCTGGTCCACAAAGTATGGAAATAAAAAATTTAAAAATTAAAAACAAACGTTTACAAGTGTTTTTGATATAGATGTACATAAGAATACTTTGATAAGTATGTTTTAACTTAAATGGGGATGGTATAATAAAATTGTGGGGTCTGCGTTCGCGCATGGTCTCCATAGAATGGAAATAGGCACAAACTTTAATAAAGACTTTTCATATCTATCTGCGTAAGTATACTTTGATAATTATGTTTCAGTTTGAAAAAATATGGTATAATAAAATTATGGGGTGTTCGCTCGCGCCTGACCTCCATAGAATGGAAATATGTCACAAAGTTTAACAAGGTTTTTTAATATAGATCCACAGAATATTGTGATAAGTGTTTCAGTGTGAACAGGTATGGTATAATAAATTATGGGGTTTATCTATTATATTTTTACTTTCATCATATTCTGCTTTTGTTTTGATACCCCCAAATTTGAAGCTATCTCTTTAAAACCCTTCCTTTTCATAAGCTATCATACTTTCATAAATCAGAGTCCATTTTCTGTAGGCTGTTTTTGAACCCAGTCAACGACGGGTACTTTTGCTAGTATATATATATATACATGATGATTATATTGCTGTGTTTTCCTAAGTTTTAATACAACAAAAATCATGATATCCAGCATGAATTTTCTTTCAATAAAGTATTAAAAAGAATCTTTCAACGGAATTATATTGCTCAATTAATGATTGGTCATCGTTTTCTGGCTTAATTAAGATTAGCTGATGAGTATTATAAAAAAAAGAAATCACTTTTAAAATAGAACATTTTTATTGCATTAGGTATTTTTGATATTTTTTTGCCCCTCTCCCTCCCCGACAAAAGGAGTGTGGACCTATAAATTCACCCTTGTTCATCCGTTCGTCTGTCTGCTCTTTTCTCAATATCTACGCCTTAGAATTTTTTTGAAATTTTGCACAAACATTAAACATGATATGAGTAAACATGTAACAGAACGGATTTTCCTGGAAAACTCCGGTTGCCCCCTCCCCCCGGGTGCCTTTCGGGTTAAAATGGTAAAAATTGACACTTTTGTGCTTATTAAAAAAAAATTGATGACTTGGATTTTTATAAAACTTTCTGAAAAGTTGTAACTTACTGATTTCTATATAATTTTGTTTGTCTATATTTCGCAATAACTCTTGGGTGTGCTCCAGGGGCTCTCTTAGGGCTAATAAAAACATTCCATTTTTGGGACTATTTTACCAGATTTGTCCAAAATTTTCTGTGTACGTCTATTTAGCAGTTTTGCATGGTGCTGAACTCAAATTTAAATATGTTAAGGCCTTGGGGACTTTTGGGGCTAAATAAATCGGAGGGGGGGGTGCAAATGATGAACTTAGTAATTTCTTTTTTTTGCATGGTGCAGAACTCAAATTTATATATGTTAAGACCTAAAACTGCACCGTTTGTTCATTTTCACCAGGATTTGACGTCCCCTGGGAACTTTTGAGACTAAATGGAGGGAGGAGAGCGAATGCTGAACTTAGTCATTTTTTTTTTTAATGTCTCATTCACTGTGCACTCACGCTTCACTTGCTTTTTTTTTAAAATTCAAAATGAAAACTAAATGAAAGTTAATAAAAAAAATAGAATATAGGTAAAAATGAAAATGTTAATATAAATTTTGAAATAAGTAAAAAATATGCAATAAAAAACCAAAAACCAAAAAAAAAAAAAAACCCCGGATGCTCAAGTGTCGAAATCTCATCTTGCACTTCTTAAATTAATTACTCCACTTAACTGTGTAGAGCTTCTATTATCTTGATATATAAGTGATTTGCGCGTGTGGAACAAATTCAATTTCTGTTTTAGTCGGTAAAAACAACTTAAGGGGTCAAAATTGAAAAGAAATTGAAACTTGGCAGATGTAAGTCGACTAAATATGGCTTTGGTTTTGTGGGAGGTCATGCATACACAAATATACATATATATGTTTAACAACGTTATTTTTTAAAGTTTTTTTTTTAGCATTACTATACATTGGGTACAATATAATAATTAATATACATCTATAAATACAGAATCTGGATGAATTAATATGTCGTATTTAAATGTATTTTATGATGCCGGAATCACTATTGTATACTGAGTACAATATAATAATCAATAGAGGATTGATTCTATTGTAATAAATGCGAAATCTGCGTAAATTAAATATCATGTTTTATGATCGGGCAACGCCGGGCGGCCTGCTAGTATGTGTGTGTGCATATATATGTCTACCAGGAAATAAAAGCATAATTGTTTTCCTTTTGTCTGCGAAAATTACTGAGAATAACATTTAGGAACAATAATCGTGCACGGTTGAATATACACATACAAACACACACACAC
>NC_136492.1:22164701-22184701 GCF_053919585.1 Euprymna scolopes | reverse complement strand
TTTACATAAAGTGTATTCAGACATAGTGCAAGCTTTTTAATCGGTTTTTGGCCGAAAATTTGGCTACCAAGAGGTCAAAGTTCAAAAGATTTTACCTTTGTGGTCTCTAGCAAACTATTCAGCCAATTTAGGATCTAAACATTTGAAATTTTACATGAAGGGTATTCAGACATGCATCAGGCTTTTTAATTAGTTTTTTTTAGTGTTTTTTGGGTAAAAATTTGGCTGCCAAGAGGTCAAAGTTGAAAGAGTTGACCTTTGCAGACTCTACCAAACTCCTCTGCCAATTTGGGGTCTAAACACTTGAAAATTTAGATGTAAGTTACCTGGACATGAGCCAAACTTTTTAATATATATATATATGCACATAAAGTTATTAACAGTGCATAGGGCCCGAGCAAAGCCGTGCTAAACTGCTAGTAGATTATAAAAAAGCAGAAAATTCAACTAAGATTTAAATTTAAGGTGACATTTTTTGAAAGTTATGAATAACAAAATAATAAATAAAAATAGGGAAATCCTGCTCTTTGGTAAGTGGTCTGATTAGATTCAGACGTATTTTTTTTTAGCTCTACCTCTATTTCTATAGAGCACAATCACGTTGAGACATCGCTTTTCACCAGATCACTGAAGTTAAGCAACGATGAGCCTGACCAGTACCAGATGAGTAACCATTTGAAAAGGCTAAGCACTGTATGTACCGCGCCGAGTTGTAGAAATTTCCAGATTGATAGCTGGGGTCGCGTTTAAGTCACAAATAAGAAATGAAAACAGCGGAAATCTACCGTCTTTAACTGTCTTCTCGAGATTACCATGGCTCTACAGTTTGGAGAGCCATTGTTGTGAACGTTGTTAAAACAGCTGGGCTGCTGCATGCACCTTTGTTCCTCTTTAGTGGAGCTGACGAGGAGAGCCGATGTAATGTGAGTGTAACGTTGTAGTATATTGTACCACGATTGTTTTGTAAAAACACAATATATTTGTATGAAAACCAAAGATGGTGTTTTTGTTGTGTTTTTTTTAATTACTACAACAGCTGTTAATGATAAGGGAAAAGATTTGGTTCCTTTTGTTTTACGGCATATCAACCAGTTATTATTTATATAATGCTCAATAAAGTTGTCAAATGTAAGAGGATTATTTTATATTCCTAAAATACATTACTCCCAGAAAATATTACTCCCAGAAAATATTACTTCCAGAAAATATTACTTCCAGAAAATATTACTCCCAGAAAATATTACTTCCAGAATATATTACTCCCAGAAAATATTGCTTCCAGAAAATATTACTCCCAGAAAATATTACTTCCAGAAAATATTACTTTAAAAAAATATTACTTCCAGAAAATATTACTCCCAGAAAATATTACTTCCAGAAAATATTACTTCCAGAAAATATTGGTAAATATTGGCATTGGTAATTTTTTTTCTCAACCTGTTTGATCCTCAACCACTGCATTCTAGTATCTATTTGTGAAGAGAATAAAAAGGAGAAATTAGGTTTTTACTTTTTGCAGAACCAGATATGGTTGGGGATGAACTTATAGATACTAGGGCATAACATGATCAGCATATTGATCAGATCAGCCAAAAGACCGAAGTGGAATGTTTCAAGTCACGTGACCATCCTTGCAACCAGGGCACATCCACCAGTATCCTATCTTAAGGCACCACGGCTTGCCATTCACGGCTTACTGGCGGTTTCATTTTCGGTGAAATTGGTGAATTTGTGGTCCTGCTGAAGCATGAAACGACTTGATGCAAGAGGGATGGAAAATACCACGTAACGGTCAATATCCTTATAGTTCTTTAGCCACTTACACCAAATGGCTTCATGCCTTATTTAGAGCGATTTCTTTAAAAAAACAAAAAACAAAAAAACAAAAAAAAAAAAACAAGCACAAAAACGTGTGATGCATGTAAATCAAAGGTATGTCAACATTATATCTTGATTTTAATCTTCATAAGCGGACATAAAAATGGTGTAAAATGTTGCTGTTTGGAGGATTAATTTTACCGGTCCTGAGACTGGTATTTTTCTAATTAAAGTATATTAACTTGATGATGCTGATGATGATGATGCTGCTGCTGCTGCTGCTGCTGCTGATGATGATGATGATGCGTTATCTCTCTTGCTGTAGGACTTGCAGAAAAAAGTCTTCCATACAACAACGAATAATGGAAAACAAAAAAAAAAGAACAAACTAATGGAATAAACCAAGAAAAATTGTGAATTAAAGAATTGCCACAAAAATGCAAAGCAAAAAAAAAAAAAAAAAAAAAAAAAAAAAAAAACAAGAAACAAAAACAGCAACAACAAAAACAAAAACACATCTTTCTCTGCACTTCATTTCTCACATTCGTTTCCCTAAACTAGCGGATCAATAACCTTTATCCCAACCTAGCATTACTTATTAGATATAATTAGTTAATTAAGATTCTTTCCTTTCCAAAGTAATCTTTAATTATTATTATTATTATTATTATTATTATTATTATTATTATTATTATTATTTTACCTTCTTCTATATATCTATTTACCTTCTATATCTTTTCAGCCTCAAGTACATCTTTGCTGCTCGTGATCATTAGGCAAATTACTACTGAAGGTTATTAGCAAGAGATTTTCTTGCTGGGTGACCCAGCCATAATAGCATTATACCTCAGTTATAATTAACATGTTTTCTAAATATGGAATTTGATATCGAATGGTGAGCTTTTGACCTCTTTACCTTTGAACCCTTGACCCCTGTTCAGCACATTTCAGAATCTCATTCCTTTTGTTTTTAAGATGGTTGAAAAAAGACATATAACGTAGTAACACGTTTTAATCTCATATTGGTTTCGTTAGTTCAATTATTTTTATGTGACTATAATAACGTTGACACGCCGTTCCCGATAGGATCACTGAAGTTAAGCAACGTTGATTCGGCTCAGTCAAAAGACGATATAAATCTCTACTATCATATAAAAATGTGTGTGTGTGTGTGTGTGAGAGAGAGAGAGAGAGAGAGAGAGAGAGTTTCTTCCTCATAGGTTCCGAAACGGCTGAGCCTATATTTTGCAAATTTCACACGAAGCTGATTAATATGTCTGGCAGTTTTCTTAGATATGTTTTGTATAGAAATTCATTTGATAAGTATCGAAAATTGAAAAAGGCTTATCTGAAAAAAATAGTATTTCTCTCTTATAGATAAAAAGAAGAATTTTTACATGGGAATATTTTACGTTACACTGGACAAGGGAAATAATAAAATCACAGCAAATCATTTTCGAAAATCAAAAAAGATTTGATCTTAAAAATAGTCTTTCTCAAAAATAGTCTTTCTAAAAAAAAAAAAAAAAAAAAAAAAAATACAGGGAAATATTTTATGTTATACCGGCCAAGGAAAATGATAAAATCTCAGCAAATCATTTCTTCATAAAAAAGATTTATTGTCATCTGGAGATATAGCTCAGTGGTAGAGCATTCGACTAATCGCCTGTTCAAGCCCGAGTGTATCTCACCATTTTATTTTAATTTTTTCTTATTAATGAATTCAATTTACGATAAAAGAAGAGGCACCATTTAAAATCGCCGCAAATCATTTCTTTGTTTGCATATTTTAAAACTAAACATTAATCAGAAGTGACTTCTCCAGGACATTTATCGTCAAGCTCAAATATCAGCTGACGTGATATTGTAAACAAACACAAACGGAATTTGATGAACGACATTATCATTATTATTATTATTATTATTATTATTATTATTATTATTATTATTATTATTATTATTTTTAAACTTGTTTTTGCGAATTAGTCTTCTGGGCAAATTATTCCTCCTAATATATAATAATCAATAGAGGACTGATTCTATAATAATACATATGCAATTTTGCATAAATTAAAATATCATGTTTAATCATATCGTATGACCGGGCAACGCCAGGCGGCCAACTAGTCTGTATATCTATAAAAATGAGAATGTGTGTGGGTGAGGACACTTCTCAACCTATATACTCAATGATTTTTTTATCTGCAGACTTAAAATTTCGTATATGGGATATTCAGACATGTGGAAAACTTTAGAATTGGTTTTCATCCATAAAAAGATCGCTAAGGGGTCAAAATTGAAAAATTGGTATGTGGAGGGGGTATCGGATTTTCAACAATTTCACAAATACACATGGGCGAATCGTTCACATTATGTTAAGAGTAAGTAGGTTTGAAAACACTTTTTAAAGGTCGTGTTAAACTGGCCTAATGGTTATCGTACTTGATTCACTGTCTTTAGCTTTTGGTTCTGATCTCAGCTCGAGCATTTTTTTTTTACTTACAAGAAGTGAATTGTCTCGAAAAAAACATAATATTCGGATGCACATGTGTCAGTTTCTTTCCGTTTTATTCTATTTCATTTTTTTTAAAGGTATTTAACGTTATGTCTAATACCGGACAACGCCGGGTATATATTTTAGTTAATCTATAAAACATAAGTACGATTTCAGCATAACTATTCATACTGAACATTGTATTAAGAGCAGATAATTCAAGAATTTTATCCCCCCCCCCAGTCAAGTGTATTCATTTTTAGGGAACAAATGACTTTCACTTTCACTGCTCTTTCCCTGATATCTGTGTTAACATTCATTTCCTGCCTGGACACTCACGATAAAAAAAAAAAATATTTCCTTTCCAATGTCAATCTTTTCATTTTTTTTTTCTTTTTTTTTTTTTTTTTTTTTTTTTTTGGCAAGGGGCGGGGAATTAGAGAGTAATTGGACATTGATGTTAATTTGTGAATTGACTTTTGCTGACGTCATAAACTGCAAGTTGCGCGGGCGGGCTGGAGATTCGAAGTGACTAAAAACAGTTTCACTTCCCGTTTCCTTCACTCCTCCTCCATATTTTGATGATGAATGGAAGGAAGTCGCTGTGTTCTCAAGGTAGGGGAACCAGGGAATATAGCCAAGATGGCTGCAGTGCAGGGGTGACGACACCAGAATTAAAATAACGGAAGCAAAGGCAGAAAAAATGATTATATTTCGAATTTTTTTAGATGAAGACTTAATTTGTATTTATGCGAGAATCATCTTTCATCCTTGTTAGCTACTTATATTAAGTGGCTTCATGCCTTGTCTGAAGCGATTTCTACAAAAAATAAATATCAAAAATACCTAACACAATAAAAAGGTTGTAGGCACCGCCATAATTGGGGGGGGGGGCAGGTCAGTACTTTTTGACGGACCGTCTTTTTAAAAATCTACCAAAAATCAGGTAATTATCCGATCAATACGAAATTTTCAGCGATTATTAGGAGAAGAATGAACTTTATAACAGTGTACTTATTTTTCATAAACGATATTTATATATATATTTTTTTTTTGCTTACAACCCCCCCCTTGTTTTGAAGTGGGAACAAATATGCTTAAAATAATCATCTGAAACTGAACAAAACATATTGTGTTGTTGTAACGGACAGAATTATAGATTAAAAAAAAAAAATGAATTTTTTTAGATGAAGACTGATAATTTGTATTTATGCGAGAATCATCTTTCATCCTTGTTAGCTACTTATATTAAATGGCTTCATGCCTTGTCTGAAGCGATTTCTACAAAAAAAAAAAATATCAAAAATACCTAACACAATAAAAAGGTTCTATTTTAAGAGTGGTTTCTTTTGTTATATATTTAATACCTATCAACTTATCTAACTTAACTCAGAAAAGCACGACCAGCCATTAATTCAGTAGTATAATTCAGTGGAAAGATTTTTTTCAAATACTTTATTGAGAGAAAATTTATTTAAAATATCTCTTATCTACTATTATATAAAAGGAACTTTGTGTGTGCGTTTGCGCGCGATAAAGAGATAGTTCCCTATGCACTCAAAAACGGTTGGGCCGACTTCCATGAAATGTACCTTATGTGCCTGGTAGTTTTCTTAGATAGGTTCTGCATCGGAATGTCTCCAATAAGTAACGATAATCGATCAACAAAATAATCCGATGAAAGCAGGAACAGGCGATTTTGACCAAAGTTAACACCTTACACAGCCTAACATCACAACTGCATTTCAGAAGTTTTATTACCACACAAGGTAAAAGGCTCGACATATAAAAATCAAAAATAGGTTCTTTGATATGACAGGGGCGCGTTCGAAATGAATATTTCTGTTTAAAGCAAAATTACACCATGGTACTTGACTTTTTAATTTTAAACTTCAAGTCGTTATTATCGCACAAACAGTAAAGACAGGCATATAAAATTAACAGTAGGTTCTTTATATGATGAGGGCGCGTTTGAAATTAATGTTTCTGTTTAAAGCACAATTGCACCATGATACTTGACTCTTGCATTTTAAACTTAAATTCAAGCCATTATATATATAAAAATATAATTTTATAAAATAAACAGTAGGTTCTCTACAGTGCAATGTAGATTACAATATAATGTGGACTAAGTCACTGCGAGGAGACATTTGAAGCTCTCCCGGTGCACCGTGACGGGTCTCCAACTAGAGCAAGCAATCAACTGATTTGATTAAAAAATGGTCGATTTCACTGATTTTGGTTACAATAAAAATATGGAAGTGTGAAATATTCATTGATCATTATTCAATCCCGGGCAACGTCGGACCTCCCTGCTAGTTTAGCCTATTATTCTTTTCTTGGTTATTATTTTACGACCCTGAGAATCGTTCGTATTATCTACATAATATTCTAATTGTTCCTTCATTAGTTAGTCCTAACGTTACGTTTTAAAAAAGGCCAAATCAATTTTTGAAGGTCAAACTACTTAAAAAAAAAAAAAAAAAAAAAAAAGGCTAAATTCGTGAAAATTGGCTATAAAAAGGCCAATCTGGCAACCCTGGACAAAAATATGAGAGTAGCCTCTCTTTAATGAGTCTCGTTTTCGAATATCATTATAATAAAATATATGCCGATTGTTGTAATGTCGTGAGAAAAGAACTCGTAGCAATTTCGACGAGCAACGGTTCTTCACTGAAAAAAAAACCAAATCAGCAAACTGTTATATAAAGAAATTTTGGACTGAACCTTTTATTAAATTCATGGAGGTAGATTGTTGTCGTCCTATCAGCCATGACCAAGTAGAAATGCTAATTAATCATTGTTATACTTAGTTATTATCGTCTGCAATCGGTACGTTTTCAATTACTTTTTTGCATTGCATTTCATTTTTAACAATCGGGCGATGTCGTTAAAATAAATGGGTGGTGAGGTGATAACGTATGCATGGATAGGAAAAGGCTTAATACATTATTATACTAGCAGGCTACCTTGTGTTGCCCGGTTGTCAAATACACATAGATATTGTATTTTAATTTATGCATATTTCTTCTTATTATAATAAAAACGTGTCTCCAAACTATGGTGTTTGGGTCGAATCTGGCCCGTCAAAATCTTTAATCATGCCCGCCGAGCTCTAACTGAAAACGTAAAAATATTCAGGAAAAATTATTAAAATAAAAATGTGCGAAAGTAATGGGGTGTTTTTATGTTAATGGTTCCCCAACAAAAGGAGGGTGGACTTGTAAATTCACCTTTGTCTGTTTGTCTGTCTGCACTTTTCTCAATAACTACGCCTTGGAATTTTTTTAAATTTTGCTCAAACATTAAACATGATATGAGTAAAAAAAGTAACAGAACGGATTTTGCCAGGAAAACTCCGGTTGCCCCCCATAAGGGTGCTTTTCGGGTTAAAATGGCTAAAATTGACACTTTTGTGCTTATTAAAAAAAAATGATGACTTGGATTTTTATAAAACTTTCTAAAAAGTTGTAACTAACTGATTTCTATATAATTTTGTTTGTCTATACATCGTGATAACTCTTGGGTGTGCCACAGGGGCTCTTTTAGGGCTAATAAAAACACTCCATTTTGGAACTATTTTACCATATTTGTCCAAAATTTTCTGTGTATTATTCATTAGCAGTTTTGCATGGTGCTGAACTCAAATTTAAATATATTAAGGTCATGGGGACTTTTGGGGCTAAATGGGGGTGGGGGAGCAAATGATGAACTTGGTCATTTCTTTTTTTTTTTTTTTGCATGGTGTAGAACTTGAATTTACATATGTTAAGGCTTAAAACTGCACAGTTTGTTCAATTTCACCAAGATTTGACGTCCCCTGAGAACTTTGGGGGCTAAATGGGGGGGGGGGGATGCAAATGTTGAACTTAGTCATTTTTTTTTATGCCTCGTTCATTGTGCACTCACGGGGGACCAATTGTTTTATTTATTTTTTGCTTTGTTCAGAAAAATGATTAAAAGAATGAAGTTTGGGGGGAATTGGTTTCACCAAAAAGCAAAGCTAACGAGCCAGAGAGTATAAAACATGTTAAGGTCATTTTCTTTTATTTCGTGTAACTCTAAAAAAAAAAAAAAACATCAATATGTCCCCCCCCCCGTCCGAAGACTTTGGAGACCCCTCATCTAAAAACGATTTATATACACCATTTTATTTTCTCTTTTTCGTGTTTAAGCATCAACATCACGTAAATAACAATGTGTGAGTAAATATGTATTAATACAAAACCCCTCGCCAAACTTTCATGAAAAACACTCATTTATCTGCAACCACTATCAATAACTTCCCCCACTCTTTATCTATGCCTAAACTTAAACGTTGATTCCATGAACAAAGCTTCTTCCTTAGAACTGCACGTCTGTGGAACTCTCTTCGGTTTGCCTGCTTTCCAACTGACTACAATTTGGTCGTCTTCAAGTCCAATGTAAACAAGTTCTTAGTAAGCCGTCCCCTTAAATAATCCAATTTACCAAATTGCCACTACTAACGATGACTATGATAGTGTTCCATGGACTACTGTACACTCTTTAACCCTTGCCCTCGAGTGGCTTCCGGTCCTTGATAAGAGGTTACTTCTTTGTAGAAGAAAAAAAAAAAAAGAAAAAAAAAAAAAGAGAGCCCCGGTTATAACGGTGTGAAAGTAATTTTCCATTTATAAGAACTTGTAACACATCCATCTCTTCACGGCACACCAGTAATAATTTCATAGCACACCACTGTTGGAAAGCACTACTCTAACCACAGAGCCGAACCTGCACATATTTTACCATTTTGTTATCTTCTTAAAAGAATTAATAGACGGTGACATTCCTTTATATGGAGTTGACATGAGGATAAGAAATAGCGAAAGATAACAATGGATTGTCTTAAAATCTATTTCCAAGAATACATTTGTAAAAAAAAGAAAGCAAAGAAAATTCAGGTGATGGTCTAAAAACAGCCTCCATTGTCTGCTCAGATAACAATGCGAGATCATTCTATACAAGTGGTTTATATAGAGTCTAGCAGAGAGACTCGACGTTGCTCGGGATTGAATGAGGATTACAACCTATATACTTTTTCACTATGCTTATAAACCCATATTGCTTTATGCCTGAAGGAGGTCAGAGGTTACATCGGCCGAAACGTTGTAAAAATGTCACTCAAGATGAGAACAGTAATCCGAATAATCCAAATAATACAAATTATCAATCCTCATCTAAAAAGAAAATTTAGAAACATAATGTAAATTGACACCTTACCCTCAATCTACTCCATTTTAAATTCCAAAACTAATAATCTATTTTATAAAGGTCAGTTGTCTGGGTGTATGTGTGTACGTTTGTATGTCCGGCTAAAAGTCAAAAACTACCCACAAAGTTCATATTTTCTTAATCAGTATTGCGACGGATGTATAATATCTAAAAATAAAAACAAAATTATTTATTCTTTGGGTATCAACTGGACCAAATTTCGTTGTTTTTTTTTCCAATTTTTTAAAACCATTTTTAATGCTATCTATTATATACATGAAAGGTAAAAGAGAGGCGAGGAAGAGGGATACGAAAAATGGTGAGGAGGAGAAAGAGAAAAGATAGAGAGACGAATTGAGAGAGGTAGAGAAAGTAGAAGTTTTAATATAAAACACACTTTTTAAAGGAAAAAAACGGTTACACACTTTTTCAAGACACTTATTTTTTTAAACAAAATTTAAATGAGAAATTTGAAAAACCTTTCTGTGTCGAATATAATGATGTAATCATTTTTTATTTATTTCGTACATTTCTCTTTTCTTCTGCTCCGAGGCATTGCCTCTGCCGTAACATTAAAATGAAAAAAGCAGAAAAAAAAACCCAAAAAAACTTACAGATCGGACTTCCTACCATGAAAAGGCTATCTATTAGCGAAATATCGGACTACTACTACTACTACTACTACTACTACTACTACTACTAACAACAACAACAACAACAAAAATAAATAAAATAAAATAAAATAAAAAATGATTTTATCATTATATTAAATAGATAAATATATACAAATAGGAAAAGATGGCCACACACTTTTAGAAGACATGTATTTTAAAATTTAAATGAGAAACATGAAAACCCTTTAAGTGTTGAATATAATGATAAAATCATTTTTTTATTTATTTATCTTTTTTTGTTGTAAGCCCGGTATTTCGCTAATAAATAGCTTCTTCATGGTAGGAAGTTTGTTTCCCCACCCCGTTTAAATTTTACACTTTTTAACCTCTGTTTTTTTATTTTTTTTTTTTATGGACCCGGACAACGCCGGGTAACCCTGTTAGTTAGATATAAAAGACAAAGAAATAGCGGGGATTAAACTAAATAATCCCTAATTGGAGTGTAGTCATCACATCGTGTCCTGACTCATTAGCTCTGACCATAAACTTGGGTAGATAAAACGGGGGAAATAAGTCAGCTAAGCTGGAGTTGGGGAAGTTTATCTTTGTTTGAAATGATAACGTGTCTCGTTTTGAACCAAGATGGCAGGTGGCCAACATCAATCAGCATTACTCGGAAAATGAGACGCTGGGATGAGTGCTAGTGACATCTCTGCAGAGACGAGCAAAAGATAATTAAATACTAAGCAAATTCTTATTCTTAGTCAAAGTCCATTACAACTGTTACGTAAGATAATATAATGGGTATAGATAGCTTACTTACAATCCGGTTTCACTTGTTTTATGTTCGCTTTTATTTTGGATTTTGTCTTGACTAAAAGACAGAAAGAATCTTAAATCTTTCATTTTTTTTATTTTTTATTTTAACACTGATACATTTTACACTACAGTAAAACTTGTATTCCCAGCCACACTGATGAATCATAAAAACGACGAAACAGCTGTCCATTGATATATATCTATATAATTATGAAACTCAGATCAGCTTGCTTGGTTGCTTGGGCATTTAAACCGTCCATCCGGTTTCTGACTTTCGATTTCAAAAGAATCGTTTTTGGTATCAGAAATTAGGCACCCATTTTCCGATTCTGATTAATCATCCCAACATTAATCATTAGTTGTCTTTCAAGTAATGGCGAATAATATGACTACTGGACGACACTGGATTGTTCGGTGGTGAGATGGAGAAAGTGAAGTGAGAGATGGCCACTAACTAGTAGAAAAATGTAGGAACCAAAGGAAAAGTGTGCAAATTCCGAGACGCAGAACATCATGGAAATAAAGATCTGCAAATCATAACTCGGAGTTTTGGTGTTTTTGATTTGGAAGATGATGCCTTTATTTCAAGTAATGGCGAATAATATGACTCCTGGACGACACCGGATTGCTCGGTGGTGAGATGGAGGAGCTGAAGTGAGAGATGGTCCCTGCGATTGTTGTGGAATAACTAGTAGAAAAATGTAGGAACCAAAGTAGAAGCGTGCAAATTCCGAGACGCAGAACATCATAAACTCGGAGTTTTGGTGTTTTTCATTTGGAAGATGATGCCTTTATTTCGGGGGCCACCATAATGATGGGCCAAGCAAACAACAATGTTATCCTTCTCATTGTTAAAGAACTGTCCATCGTATGTTATTGTCCCGTTTGGTAAACAGTATTAAATATGTATAACACGCACCTGCAAATGAACATTATACAATTACAATAACACTAGCTGACATAATCGGCTATATGTATATGCACGTCATTTATAACTTCAATAAGTTTCCAGGCTTTTTTTAATTTATTTTTTGTATGGGCACTACAGTAAAACTTGTATTCCCAGGCAGACTTATAAATCATAAAAACAACGAAACAGCTGTACATTGTTATATAATTATAAAACTCAGACCAGCTTGCTTGGGCGTTTAAACCGTCCATCCGGTTTTTGACTTCTAGTTTCAAAACATTTGTCTGCTTACCTATTTCATAGCGGTTCTGTCTTAAGTTCAATATTAAAAGCCACTGCTGCTATTCAAAGCATACACAAGGTCAACAATATTTTTTTGTTTTAACTTATTTTAACGTGTTTTCCTTACAAATAAATGTAATTTAACCATATTGAGTTAAAAAAATGATTTAAATATAAATATATAACTGTAATCATATTCATAACCATATTTACTGCTTTTGGTAGTGCCCCTGTAGATTCTGACCATTTTTTTTTTCCGGCCTTACTTAAAAAATATTATCTTTTTAAGGAGGGGAGAGGTAGAAACTTGGTTTTAGTAGTGCTTTTAGTAGGGCCTCCTTAATTTTAATTAGTGCTGGCAATAGTGCTCTGGAGGCTTCCTGAGTTTTATTTTTGTCATTCATCACTTAAAAAAATGTTTTCTCAAGACAATAAAAGAACAATATAATATCAAAATCACTTTTTATTTTGGACATTTTTTTTTATCTTACCCTTTAAGGGCCAACTGGTAGACTAGTATGTATATATATATATATATATATATGTATACTCCTATAATTTTTTTTTTGTATATTGATAGTCATATTAAAACCACATTTTTTTCTATTTATTTAAAAAGAAAATACAACTTTGTTATATATGGGTTGTGGAATTGCATCCACTAGCAAAAGAGCATAGCTAATTTGCATATTCTTTTAAACATTCATTTTAATTAATTCCCTATTAGTTTTTTTTTTCAGATCGATAAAACCTGGGTACCTTCAACAGACACTATACCATATAAGTTTTTAAAAATTTGTTAATTTTAATAAAGTAATTTATGTTATTGTTAGTTCTTGGAGAAGCTATGATCGAGAATTTTGTTTTTAACATTGTAAAACAGAGATCTCCAAAGTTTTTAAATGGGGGGGGGGCGTATTTCTGATTTTTTCGAGCTACGCAGGTCAAAATAAAAAATGACCTGGACGCGTTTTATATTGTTTTGTTCATTAACTTTGGCAGGCAGCACATTTGGCATTCCCCAGTAAGAGACGCCTCGGACGATTAGCAATAAACTTACCCCTTCTTAAAAGAGCGAGAAGGAAAAGCGCCCGAGAGGGGGCCCTGCTCGAATTGCACAAGAGTATACCTTAGCCAACAGAGAACAAACCACCTTAACAATGACCAGGGGTCGCCAAAGTTTTCGAATGAATGACAGGGGAGAGCGGGGGGGGGGACTATATTGCTGACTCTAATAATAAAAAAAAATGACTTGGACGTGTTAATGAAACTGGTTATCCAAAACCTCATTCTTTTAATCATTTTCTGAACAAAAAAGGAAAAAAAAAAAAAAAAACCCACTATTTTCATACATTTCGATATTTTTAATTTTTCCTGAATATTTTTACGTGTTTCGTAAAAGCTTCGCGGGGGGGGGGGGAGCAGATTAAAGACTTTGGAGAGCTGGATCTGACCCACGGGGCGCTGTAGTTTGGAGACCCCTAGCTTAAACTATTAGTTTACTCTCCTCCCACTCCCGAATCTTAAAAGAGAGAGAGAGAGAGAGAGAGAGAGAGAGAGAGAGAGAGAATGAAAGAGAGAGACTCTCTTTAATCCGGCTGGTCATTATAATTTCACACTTGCAAGTCAGAGATCGTCTTCACCTCCTTACAATGTGAGGGGAGGGGGACTATATTACTGACTTAAATAAATTAAAAAAAAAAAATGACCTGGAAGTGTTTTATAATGTTTTGCTTATTAACTTAACTTTTTAATGAAAACTGGTTCTCCAAAACTTCATTTTTTGAACAAAAAGGAAAACCATCACACTATTTTCACACATTTTTGTTTTTCAAATTTTTCGTGAATATTTTTACGTTTTTTCATAAGAGCTCTGAAAGTCAGATTAAAGACTTTGGCGGGCCGGATCAGGCCAGCGGGCTATAGTTTGGAGACCTCTGTCTTAAATTCACTTCTTAACATCTTAACTCCGTTTCTCTTGCTTTTCTTATTAGATATTTTTTTCCACTATTGACCAAGCAAGTGTATTCTGTATGATACATAGGAGTGAAACCCGGCCCATGAGAGTTGAGGACATGCGTTGCATGGAGAGAAATAATATAAGAATGATACAATGAATCAAAATGTTAAAGACAAACTTCTTTTGGTATCAGAGGAAGATTAAATCTTGACAGTACAAGGCGATGCGTGCAGAACAGGAGACTTTGGTGGTATGGTCGCATTGGAAGAATGGATGAGTATTCGTAGGTTATTAAATGTAGAACAGTTGGGATAGCAGGTTCAGTTTATTGGAGAGGGTGAAAGAAAACATGTAAGTGATAAAAATGGACCTGATGGAAATAAGGATAAATAGAGACCTGGCCAGAGATAGGTTTGTTTGAAAATAAATTTCCCAGAGTTTGATAACACTTTATTTTCACACATTTCTATTTAAAAAATTTTTCCTGAATATTTTTACGTTTTCCATAAGAGCTCCGCAGGCCGGATTAAAGACTTTGGCAGGCTTGATCTCGCCAGCAGGCTGTAGTTTAGAAACCCCTGTTGTAAAACATTCACAAAAAACACCCGTCTAGCTACAACCACTGTTAACAATTTCCCTTACTCTCTGTCTGTCTAAAACTAAACAAACACTCCATAAGTAAAGTTTCTGTCCTAAAACTACTCGTCTGTGGAACACAATACTGTGGGGATGCTTCCCAACTGACTATAACATGGTCGTCTTCAAGTCCAATGTAAATAAGTTTTTGTTGAACTGACCTCTTAAATAATCAAATTCTGCCCAATATCCACCATTGCCAATCATCATAGTGTTGTCTCACCGGCCACTTGACATTCATTAATCTTTATCCTCGTGTAGCCTTTGGGCCTTGATAAGTGGTGATCTCATAGTAAAAAAAAAAAAAAAAAAAAACCCAACAAAATCTAACTTGTGATACGTGCTATATTTGTGTTTTCTTTTTTAAGTTTGTATCTCATTTGATTAACCAGTCGGAAAACAAAGAATTTATTCTTGGATTAATGTAAAAAAACAATAATTTTTTTATGTTTTTTTTTTGTTTTTGTTTTTAACAAAGGAGTCACCACTTATCAAGGCCACTTGAAGATAAGGATTAATGAGCGTACAGTAAGCAATGGGAAAATGTAGTAATCGTTAGCAGTGGGAATTTGGTAAATTGGATTACTTAAGGGAACGGCTCATCAAGAACTTGTTTACATTGGACTTGAAAACAATTATATTGTAGTCAGTCAGAAAGCAGGAAAACGGATCAGTGTTCCACAGGCGTGCAGTTCTAAGAAAGAAACTTTTTTCATGGAATCTATGTTTAGGTTTAGGCACAGATAAAGAGTGGGGTAAATTATTGATAGTGGTTTCAGCTAGACGAGTGTTTTTCGTGAAAGTTAGGCCAGGGAGAGCCATAGCACTTGTCATGAAAATAACGATAAAGTAGACAGGCTCGTCAAGAACTCGGGATTCTACCGAATTTTCAGATAATTTATGCACAACTCTTACAATTTAGATACCAATTTCTATCGTGAATGTTTTCTAAGTTTATAATTTAAATGCAACAAAAAGTGATTGAGGGGTTAGGGTTAGGGTTAGGGTTAGAAAATGGGAATCTAAACGGTTAAGTGTCGACGAAAACGTTCGATTGAAATGAAGGGAAGAATAGCATTAAACTCACACACACATACATACACAAATACATATACACACATCTACACAGAAACACTTACATACATGTACACATTCATATACACAGACACACACGCGTACATACATACATACATACATGCATACACACACATCCCCCCTCCTCTTTTTTCTTACAAAAAAATGCAAACTTTATTTTTTCTTTCTACTCCACCCAAAAGCGTCCATTTTCTCACACTTCTTCCTAATTATTACCGTTTTTTTTTTCATATCTATCAAATGAATCATGTTGTGAATGTCAAAACCACAAAAGTCTGATTATAAAAAGAAACGTTATTATTTGCGCAACGTTTCGGCCAATGTAATCTTTGATAATCTATATAATATTCTACTTATTCCTTCCTTAGGTAATCCGTTATGCTTTGAAAAAGGGTCAAAAACAATTTTTGAAGGCGAAACTGCTTAAAAAAAAAAAAAAGGCTAAATTCTCAAATCTGGCTGTAAAAATGCTAATCTGAGAACCCTAGACAAAAATAGGTGAGTGATTTCCCTTTGATGTAGCCTCGTTTTTGAATATCATTATAATAATAGATGATCATTGTTGTAATGGTGTGAATTCGTAGTAATTTTGACGTGCAGCAGTTTTTCAGTGAAGGAAGAAGTCAGCAAAATGTTACATAAAAAGGGAACATTTGAAAGAAACAGGGCACTGTGGGAATTGAAATTCCCAGGCTAACATGATTGTAGCCCTTTAACTCTGATAACCGGAGAGTAACACAGCCATGCCACTTCCTGTTTCTTATATCTCTCCCTCTTTTCCATTGAACTCTCGACTAGTCAAGATGTAACAGAACCGCTCCTGGTTGGCTTGGTCATGCCAACCAACTCTCCTGACTAACCCATCAGCTTCAATCGCAAGTAATGTTACTCCTTTCTCAACAAAGTCTTATTCTTACCATCTATGTCCTTATTATTATTTCTCATGTAAATTTACGTAAATAAATCTACATTCTTTCACTAATATATATATCGGTATGTTTTCCACATCATTATGCGACCTTTTGTTTCTCAATCGCTCTACCATTCAATTCATTTAACGACATGGGGAACTGGATCCCAATTACATAAGCAGGATATCCTGTGCTCCTCCACAGCACCAAAAAGAAACATAGTCTGCCAAGAACTAGTAAATTAAAAATCGCCTCTTACAATGTGATTTTTTTTTTTTTTAAATTAATTTTATGTAGCACAATATTACTTTCAGAGCATTTATTAATATTTTTACTTCATTTTGATTTAGGTCAGTTCTATAGAAATGTTAATAAACTCGTATTTGCTGAGTGCTATTGGTTTCTCTGTCTAAAAAAAATTTTTTTTTTTTTTTGCGCTATCCAGAAAACATTTGTTGATTAAATATATTTCTCATCCAATGGAATTTCTAATTTGTATTATTTGGATTATTCGTACAAATGTTCTCCTCTTAAATGATATTTTCGCCCAATGTAACCTCTGGCCTTCTTCAGATGTATCTTGTTGAACTCTGAATCAGTACAAAATTTCCGACGGAACAATTGCCTGCAAGGGACCATGGTGTAATGGATAAAGTATGAAGATAATTTCAGGTGTTTCTTGTCGGACGCTGGAATCTACAGCATTTTAAACAGAACCCATTATTTAATTCATGGGGGTAGCACCAGGCATGACTTGATGAAAGCGGTTAGTAATTTGCTGTTGTATTCTAAGTATTGCCTGCACGAAGGATTGAACCTTCAACCTCCAGAAGAGTGTTGCTTAGGAGTGGGCTTTACTTAATTCTTTACATCCGTTACATCATGGGACCTTACACAAGGACAATTCCGTATCAATTTTATCTCACTTTAAAAGGATTAAAATCAAGATAAAATTATGCTAAACCTTATGTCTAGAATCCATATGTTGATTTGATCAGAAGCCATTACATGATTTGGATTCTAGAAAATGTCTAAACTTTCAAGCTTAATAAGAAATTCAAATTCAGGGAATCTTTTTTAATTGATGTCTTATGACTAGGGCTATGACAACAGAATATTCTTTTCATTGTTTTGACTCTCGAGTATATATCCGATACAGTCAGGTACAGTTATTCAACCGAGAACCACATCACTCTATATAAAAGCATATAAGATATCAACGGATACACAGTCGAGAGTCAAAACAATGAAAAAGATATGCTGTTGTCCTAGCCCTACTTATGACTATGGATCAAATTTAATGCAAATTTTTAATCTGAAAGCTTCTTTCTAACTTTATAATCAACTAGCATTTCAGCCCGGCGTTGCCCAGGTGTTTGGAGGTGTATGTAGAGCAAAACAAAAAAAAGCGGTCAATTTTTTTAATTTTGACCCCTATTATGACTCCTTAACATTTATTGTTTTGGGCTCAAATCAAGTTATTAAGTTCGATCCATGTCCAAGGAACCTATATATAAAATTTCAAGTGTTTAGACCCAAAATTGTCGGAGGAGTTTGGTAGAGTTCTCAAAGGTCAAATCGTTGAACTTTGACACCTTCACAGCCTAATTCCTGGCCGAAAACCGATCACAAAGATTTTCCCAAATCTCAGTACCCTATATATCAAATTTCGAGTCTGTAGACTGAAAATTGACAGAGCTATTGTGTAGGGAAATGTACACAGACACACACACACACACACACACACACACACACACACACACACACACACACAGGCATGTTCACTTTTATAGATATATAGATTAAGTTAAGAGGATAACTTTATTTGGCGCTTCTGCATTATTGGGACGAAATGTCAAAAATCGTAATACTAAATTTCACATGAAAACAATTTACGTATTCCTCGTATTTTTTTTAGATGATGATATCTAAAAATTATGGATAAACTTCTTTGATGGACTTTTATGACTATGGATCAAATTTAATGCAAATTTTTAATCTAAAAGCTTCCTTCTAAGTTTATAACCAATAAACTTAAGAGGATGACTTTATTTTATTTAAAAAAATACTTGTTTTCCTTTCTATTCTATTTTTTATATTTTTATAGAAATTTCCCAGGACAAGACATGAAGACGCTTACAACTTACAACTGGACTCGTGGTGTAATTGATGAAGTACTAAGGTAAAAATTCAGTTCTAAATAACACTCTTCTGAAGGTTGAAGGTTCAATCCCCAGTGCAGGCAATATAAAGGAATACAATTGAAAATTATTTATGGCTTTCAACCGGTCCCAATAATCAATCCTTTCCTCAAAAATTCAGAAACATATAAAAAGGACACTCAACAAAATATCACGATGGAAGAAGTCGGTGTTAAGAAGGAAGACAAAACAAGTCATTTTCTATTTATTTATTTCAATAGTAAATTTTGTTTAGTCAAAATTTCTACACAGTGATCCAATGTATGTTACAGTGTTTCATAATATATTTTGCAGAAAGATCTATAGAGATACACCAGTTTAAAAACTAGTCTATCAAATCACACAAAGCGAACACAATATGTAAAAAGGGAAAGAATAGGCAATTATCACCCTTTTGACCTTGCCTCTGGCAGACAGGTGTCGACACTAACTTTCCCTTTTCATCTTCTATCTGTCTCTCTCTTTCTCCTTTTTCTTTTTCCTGGTGGAAGGCGACAGTGATGAAGAGCGCCATGCATTCCAAGTATGTTTTACTGATTCTGTAATGAAATGAACTTTTGCGTACTATCCAACCTTATCAAGGTAAGCCAAACATTGCAAAATCATGAAAAAACTCTAAAATCCATGAATTACCTCGGTAACAGCATTAAACAAAATATTTAATCTCAGTCTACACATGATCGGCAGAGATCAACAACACGCACGTATGCACACACATGGTCTGATGCATTTTTCACAACAAAAAAAATGTATAAATATTCTTTCTTGTTTTAAATAAAGTTTGCGGTTGTATATATATATATAAACTGTCGAACACGCAGTGTATACCGCAACAAATCTCTTTATCAAATGGTATGCGTTTCAAATCTTTTGGAATCCATGGATTCTGAAGCTATTACAAATTAAAGAAGAATCCAACCTTGAAAACTGAAAGGGAGCTGTCACAGGTCCTCAATAAACGAGGTCAAAATAATTGACAGGGATACAAGATGGAGAGTCAGGTGACTCAAAAAAGAAGCACAATATGC
>NC_136492.1:22142201-22154701 GCF_053919585.1 Euprymna scolopes | reverse complement strand
TGGCAGGTCTTATTTTATTCCTTGTCAAGTGAAGGCCTGTTTATCTGTTACGGTCTATTTGAAGCTCAACAGACTTCTGTCATAGAGACCTATCAAAGATGAAGAGAGAAAGAGATAGATAAAGAGAGGAGGGAGGGGGTGAAAATAATAATAATAATAATAGAAAAGAAGAAGAAGAAGAAGAAGAAGAAGAAGAAGAAGAAGAAGAAGAAGAAGAAGAAGAAGAAAATAAAAAAAATAAAGCCATAAAACATTCAATGCCATCCAAAGAATAACATTTTGGAATCAGTCAACAAAGTTGCAGATGTTTCCAGAAGACACACCCAAACCGAAAGCCCCCCCCCTCACCACCACCACAATCACCACAAAAAAAAAAGACAGTTACTTGTATTGATTCTTTAAATTATACTTCTAAGTTTATTCTCACTTTTTTGTTTCCTTTTACTTCAAAGTTCTGAGAAATCAAGGGCCCCCTTCCTGGGGCTGACAATTGATCCCTACATGAAATACATAGATATTCGAATGTCCTATTAAAGTTCTCCTTTACATCTCAAACACTGAGTTAGTAAATTTCTCTTCCACTGACAGAGAACATGAAATTGGAGTGCTGCATCTGAAGAGCAGATACTACACTTTGAGGTATTTATTTGCTCCCCCACTAAGCAAATTAGGCACACGGCCGATTTTTAAAGTGAGGGGTGAAGGGGAAATGGGGACCAACTCCCCGGGGAGTAGGGGAGCTGGATAGTGACAATTGGTATGAAGGGTTGCCCCTACATTGACCAAGGTCTTATATGTGGGGTATCCCCCATATATGGTCTTTACTTGCAGTATCTGCCGGAACAGATGGTATTTATTTGCTCCCCCACTGAGCAAATTAGGCACAAGGCCGTTTTTAATGTGAGGTAAAAACCAGCTCCCCAAAAAGGGGCACTCTGGTTACCAAAAATAATAATTGTCCCAGTATAGAGGGTTTCCCCTCCATTGACTGGTACAAATTATTTTAAGTGCAGTATCTGCCGGAACAGATACTACACTTTGATCTTGGCATGAAGTTGGTAAAGAAGTTGGGAACATAATTTTCCTCTCCCCAATTGACCATTTAAATATGTTATAGTATAACTTTCTTGTAGATTGCAAGATTTCAGGATAAGAATTTGTCTTGTCTGGTGGAGTACCCAGTTTTGTGTTGTTACGTGAGGTAACATCACTTGGAGAAAGTGCATCATATCTCATGGGTTATCCATACTGAGAGTATCTTATTTGGGCCACGAATACTATGTGATTTTGAATATTTAGCCAGTGCTTACTTGTAGGGAAAAATATTCTCATGTCAGGTTGACCTGACAAACCCCTTAAACACTCAAGGACAGTGTCTAGCAGGCATTCAAGTTCTCTCCAGTATTCTCACCTGTATATGGGTGTAGTTAAGTTTAATTAATCTGTGTGTGTTATCGAGGTATGATTGTTACAACAATAAGTTTTTTTTTTTAAATACCCGCAAAGGAACAAACCCCACGGCCAATCTCAACCGCAAGAAATATTGTTGAAATTTTAACATTTATTATTTAAATTAGCAGGGGTACCCGGCATTGCCCGGGTGTTTAGAGGTGCGTGTTGAGTACAAAAAAAAAAAATGTGGTAGTAAGCAGGCAGGCTTGAACCCGTGACGCGAGGGCGGAAAAGAAAGTGAAAGAAAACCTGACATCTTACCGCTACGCTATAACGCCACAGGAAGTGAAACGCGTTCAAATTAAGCGATGTCAATCAAAAAGTTTACTTGCTAAGTGAATGAGTTCACACAGGTGCAGAAATGAACGTTGGCTGAAGTTTCCGCTGTTTCATTTATTTGTTTCCCCCACGACGTTGGGGAAACCAAACTCCCCTGAAAAAGGGGGAACTCTCAAATGAATAGCAACTGTTTCATATGAAGGGTTTTCCCATCATTGATCAAAGTTAAGTGCTTTCAAGACGTCCGGGCACAAAAGGCCACTGACGACTTTGCTTCGATGAGTTTCACTTTATTTATACGAAAAAGACAAACAAATAAAGTAAAAGGACGGAATCGAGGGAATTTTATAAAAGTCGATCAAAATAAATGTAGAGATGACGTCCGTTCGTAAATCGTAGATATTATAATCTAGGAAGTATATAAAAAGTTCTCGAAAATAGTAATCCTCTCGAGACCCCCCCCCCTGCTGGAAAAAAGTCTTTCTTGGATAAAAAAAAAAATATTTTGCCTTATCTCTCTCTCTCTCTCTCTCTCTCTCTCTCTCTCTATATATATATATATATATATATATATATATATATATATAGAGAGAGAGAGAGAGAGAGAGAGAGAGAGCGAGAGAGAAAGACAGAGATGTTGTAAAATCCGTCCATAGTGATCCAATGATTATAACATCATGATCTGCGCATGTGAGCTTAAGTGACCGACGTTCATTTCAACTTTAAAGTGCTCAACAATAAGAACTGATTTCTTAAAGATATATATATATATATATATATATATATATATATATATATATAAAACAAATAAATGATAAAAATCTATATTCCAAATTTCATGATGTTGACCATCTTACAATTTATTTCTTTAATTCCGTTGGCATTTACAATTCTTGATAGGTAACTGTTTCGTAGTACAAAATCATTCATTTAATTATCATATCAATTAATGAATCTATTTTGCCCTTAATCAACATTATGAAATTTGGAATACAGACTTTTGTCATTTCTTTGTTATATGCTCTGTAATCACATTGAGCTTAAAAAGAAAAAGTAATATTTCCACAGATATATATATATATATATATATATATATATATATATATATATATATATATATATATATATATACACACACACACACACTAGTGGCGAGGGTGTCAAACCTTCCCCGGTAGTAAAATATGTTTAAATATATTTTTAATTTATGCATATTTTGTATGTATTATTACAGGGCCAATTCTCTATTCAATATTTTATTGTACCTAGTACTGATTTTAAAAGATTTTAAAAAATGATTTGAGTACCATTAGCTAGAATCTAAACCTAAACATTTAGTGCTCCTTTGTGTTCCCTACTGTTTGAGTTATCGACAGATAGATTAATCAAAATCAAATCACTTCAAGCTTTAAATAAATTTGCACATGCGCACAAGTAATAGAAATATGTCGGCAAGTTGAAATGAACATTTTGTATTTCAACTTGCCGACGTACAGAAGTTTGCATTTCTGTGGCTGTAAACTTTGTTTTCATCACCCTCAGCACGTTTCTGTTATCCGGATTTGCATGTTGAGGGTGCTGGCAATGGTCCCGCTATCATAACTTAGATTGGTAGAGAGCATGAGTTGTACAGTGCTGCATCTGTGATCTCGCTCGTTGGACATTTTGTCACTTTCAGACGTGATAGAAGGCTCCTATCGCTCTTGGGATTTGTACAGAAATGGCCAACTAGTAGATGGTCTTCAACAATAAAAAGAAAACTGCGTTTCATCAAACGGAAATGGAAACATGTCATCTTTTCTAGGGTGACAATTCTATCGTTCCACCCTGTATGTAAAAGCAAGATAAATCGTTTTCGACTAATTTCCCAACTGTATTCTGTGTAAAATAATTAATGTCAGTAATAGTAATGATCACCAGATTAATTTAGTTATCAAGATTCCTTTCCGTCTGAATGGCCTTAGTTCATCGGCGACCATTAATAAATGATATAGACAGAAGATGATTCGGTGAAAATAACAAATTATGATTTCGTTTAATAATTGCACTGCTACACGTACTATTGCCGCAGACATATTGATCCACCTTTGCGCATTCTCTTCCCTTAATAGACTGCCTCATGAATATGTCCCGGATGGTAATAGGCGACAACTCAGCTGAAATTAGTCTGACAAAAGGCCACCATATTTGAAGTAGAAAAAGTTTTATTGTTTCTAGCATATTACTTGTTCGGATCAGACTATTGTTCTCATCTACGGTGTTATTTGTGCAATGTTTCAATCAATGTGGCCTCCGACCGTCTTCAGGCATGTTTCACAAATAACACTCAAGATGAGAACAATAGTCAAATCAAAACAATAAATATAAACAATCAGTCCTCATCTAAAAAAATTCAGAACTGTTTCTAGCACGTTGGAAAGCAAAAAGTGGACCTTGGGGTAAATCTTGGCTTCCACATTTTGTGCTTTAGTCCTCATATTCCATGAGCGATGTTTCTGACAAAGGGGGAAGTGTTACTGCTTTTTGGGTCTGAATCTACATGTATAATACATATCGTTAGTTAGTTTTTGACATTTAAGTGGTATTTTCTTTCTAGGTTCTTACATCAAGTAGCTTAATACCTTGTCTGGAGCGATTTTCATATATTTTTATTCATTTATTTATTTTTTTTTTTGTGCCTGTCACCATAAACTGACACCATACCAAATAATCAAGGAGGGTGAAGAAGTATGGAAAGATCGAGGAGAGAAAGCACTTACCAGACCTTCGCTGGATGAGTGCAAAGAGAACAGAGATCTTGGGGAGGCTTATTGCCGCCCAAATTCCAGTAAAGACCAATGGGCGCTGCCAACGAGAAATCAATAGTTAGTGGCTGTTGCGATAATGCAAATTCATCTGCAAAGGTTATCGAAAGAGGTGAGGAATATTGGAAATCTTGGAAGACTTGTTGTCACTCAGACTCCAGAGAACACCACAAGTTGTTCTCAAAGAGAAATCTTTGACGATGGCCTGTGTGACTACTCCTAGTGAGTAAATAATAATATTAATAATAATAATAATAATAATACCACATCTGAGGAGAAGCTGCAAACAGCACTTTTTTTTCACTTCGTAGAGTTCAAAATCAACTCTGAAACCTGGTATGGAGAGATCTTTCTCTTCTCTGCCCTTTCTCCAGATGCAAAAGCATGTCCTTAGACAATAGAGGCATGGTGGCTATGCTTACAACACCTCCATCAGAAGCGTTCCCCTGCGTGTCAGTGAGACTTGACCTGTTACAGTTGAGGACATCACCAGACTAACTCGCAGCGATCATGCAATGATACAATGGATATGCTCCGCAAAGCTTGTTGATAGACCCCCTCTCAGTGAACTGAGATTCAGGCTTGGTCTCAATTCAGTAGATGAGAACCTACGCTGGAGTAGACTAAAATGGTTTGGGCACATCTAATGCATGGCAGTTGATAAGTGGTCAAGAACAACTATTAACTTTGATGTCTCTAGAGCCTGTCCACATAACTACATAGGTGACTGGGGCCCTGCCTGTGAATTTAATACCCCCTTGACACTTTCGCCTTTGAAGGAAGCCAGTTCAACCTGCCTACGGCAAATATACATGGTTACATATATATATATATATATTGTTACAAATGGCTATATGTCTGTCTGTTTGTCTCCATATTTTCAAACTCTATCTCTTCTGAAACTAAAAGTCGCAGAGCGGCAATAAAGGCCTCAAATGATTGGATTTTTTATGGACCATTCTTTTATGGGTCTTTAGTCGATTAAAATAGTTTTTAAAGGGTCAAAAAGGGGTAAAAATTGAAAAAAAAAAAACGTAATACATTTTGTACATTCATCTGAGTTTATTTTTAATTTTTAATCAGTCACCAGTTTTGAATGCTACAGTTTCGGTTTCGATTCTAGCTGATGGCACCCAAATACTTTTCTTTTTACTTTTGAAATCACGACTCTATAATAATATATACGAAATCTGGACTAATTAAGATATCAAATTTAAGCGTATTTTATGACCATGCAAAGCCCCTCCCCTAGTACCATATAACAAAGAAACAAAAACAAACTGTCCAAGAGGTCAACATAAGAAGAAGTACAATTGTAACTGTTTTTGACTCCTAGTGGGGGGGGGGTATGAGACCAATTAATTCGCCAATCGTTTTTATAACCACCGGCTGTGCTAAACCAACCAATGAAATCTTCCAAAGTTACTATAAAAAATGTCGAATTTTGGATTCAATCAGTTCGCCGTTGGCTATGTCACGAGACTGCATTGACTGTTAGCCGCCATCTTTGTTACAGGAAATTACTTAACACTCAGTATCGAGACTACACTCTGTTCAACATGTCTCAACACTTAACAAGAGTGATGACATCAAACAGGACCGGAAACATGATAGGTTAACAGAAGTATTAGCAATAGATGGAATCAAGTGGATAGCAGCTATTTAACCAAGTCTTGGTTGACAACCCAAACGTCCAACCAACTTAGAGAACAAGTTTAATCAAGACATTAAAAAATTAAATATTGAAAAAAAAGTTATATTGTACGTACCCGTTATGGAATGAAGTTCTCCGGAAAAAAAAATTTCACTTAATTTGATCAAGTAGTTTTGTTTATTTTTTACAAAGGAAAATCAAATTTTAATGAGATCGATTGTATCGTCGTCATTTGCCTTTTTCCGGAGACGAGGAGGGGGGGGGGCTTTTAACGAAAAATTGATTAACAAAGGACAAAATGAAAAAGGGATTAAGAGAGAAAGAGAGAGAGAGAGAGAGAGAGAGAGAGAGAGAGAGAGAGAGAAACTCTGTAAAATAAATGAAAAAATATTTATCTAGGTATTTTTTTCCCCATGTTTCAAAATAATCTTGTCAAATTTTGACAAACTTTAAGCAGTGACTGGAGTTATCTTCCCTGGCACCCCTACCTCGTCAGCGAAATAAACAAGATGGACGATACACGATCAATCTCTGTAAAAACTTTCCTCTGTAAAAAAAAAAACAAAAACAAAAAAACTACTTGATCAAATTAAGTGAACTTTTTGTATGAAAACTTTATTCCATAACGAGTATGTACAATATAATTTTTTTTTCAATATTTTCATTTTTTTTTCAAGGTCTTGATTACAAGTACAGTAATTTCTTCCTGATTCCCACTCTATCTCTAAGTGACCGATTGAATATTAGGGAAGACAAATATATGCTCTTCAAAAAACTGTTGGAAAGCTTAATATAGAAATGAAAAAGGATTTGGAAAAATAAAAGTGAGAGTAACGTAAAGTTTGTAAAAGCATAAATTAAAAAAAAAATTTTTATTTTCAAGTCATCCTCAAATAACTGAATTCAAAATACGTGAGGAAAGCGTGTTACGTCGCTTTTATGCAAGGTGCCTTCAATAAGTTTCCAGACTTTTTTTGTATAGGCATTCAAAGTTGTCATAGACCTTCAGAAATTCAGTATCTTATTGCTATATATCTTATGAGACGACTGACCAATTTTTATGATTTCATGTTCAAATTAACAGCTACAGCAGAAGTTGGAATACATTCTACTAAAGCCTAATTGTCAGAGCTGGTGAATTTAAAAAATACAATCTAGACGTGAAGACACTTTAGAAAAATGATATTCAATAAAATTCTATTTTGAACTTAGAAAATATGCCACAGAATCATATGGAATGCTTCAGACTGCTTTTGGACCATCTTGCATGAATCGAGCATCAGTTTTTGAGTGGCATAAGAGATTCAAGGAATGCAGGGAGTCTGTGAGGGATTATGAGAGGTGTTGGCGGAGTATGACAATCAGAACACCAGAGTAGATTGTCCAAATAAAGAATTTCATGGATAAGGACCGTCGTGTGTCTATAGAGACAATAAGTGCACCGTTTGATGTCACTGTGGTAACTGCACACACAATTATTCATGAGGGGCTGAAGATGCAGAAGATTTGTGCAAAGTTTGTCCCAAGGGTACTCCATCCTTGTCACAGACTATTTGACCAAGATGAGCATCAAGATAGTCCCTCACCTTCCTTTAGTCCACACTTTACTCCCTGTGACTTTTAGTTATTTCCTAAGCTCAAGGAAAACCTTAGAGGCTGTCGTTATGAGACACTTGAGGAGATGAAAGAGGTCATTGACACGCTCACATAAGAGAACTTCCGTGAGGCCTTCCAGAAAGTGTTGAAACGGTACAAAGAGTGCATTGCAACCGGAGGAGATTACTTCAAAGAAAACTAGAGTTTCATGTGTGGACTAGCAATAAAAGTGCCCATATGCAAAGAGTCTCGAAACTTATTGAAGACACTTCATATTTCGCTAGATTGGAGTCAATATATATATATATATATATATATATATATATATATATATATATATATATATATATATATATATATATTATTTTTTATTACCGTATCTTTCTTTTAAGTTACATTATTGTTTCAGCTACTCGGCCGTTTTTTTTTTTTTTTTTTTTTTTTTTGCCGTCTGTAGTTTCCTCGGACTTTTACAGAACCCTTTCTGTAAAAGTCTGAGGAAGCTACAGACGGCCCCCCAAAAAAAAACGGCCGAGTAGCCGAAACAAAAATGTAACTTAACAGAAAGATACGGTAATAAAAAATAAAACGCATATTTGCTCTACAACAGTATTGAGCACTTTCTTCAGTTTTTATTAATTACCATCTCCACTAATATATATATATATATATATATATATATATATATATATATATATATATATATATATATATATATATATATGAGAGGGAGAGAGAATAGAAAAATGTATGTTGTATCATGGTATCTAAAAAAAAAAAATCGTAGCTGTTCATTTAACAAAGAAAGACCAACAATTCTGAATGCAAAATGCACTAAAGAGAAGAGTTGAAGAATGTTTACACAAAAGCGTTGAAAAGAAAAACAGATGATAAATGCGTAATGAGTGTGACGTAATAGGAAAGAGTGCAATCAACAATGAAGGCGTGTAAAAGTGACACTCGGGCACAAAAACGAGGAACGTCTGAATAGATTGGATAAAAAGATCTAAAGAAAGAAAGAAAAAAAAACATTGATGAAAAAAAGATGAATAGCAGCAGACAAACAGTTGGTTATGCTGAAGACAATTAGGAGGAAAGAAAAGTTTACAACAGAAGAATTCAATAAAACTGAATATAACTTGAGCGCCTTCAGAAACGAAAAGAGAATAAAATAAAAAAAAAGGTTATCATCATCATCATCATCATCATTATTATTACGGTGTGGAACGATAAATTTGTCGCCCCAAAGAAAACAACACTACAGCTTTATTTTAAAACTTTTATTGGAGAAATCAATTCAGGTAACTTGATTATGTAGTTGAGCTGATATCTATTTAATGTAGCCGCCTTCAGTCTGAATCAATCACCGCTTCGATATGTGTCCGGAACTGGGAACATGTCTTTTCCACAAGCGCCGGCGGGAGCTCGGTGAATACTCGGCGGATGGCAGCGATCAGGTCGGCTTTGGTGTTGTGGGAGGTCATGTTGGTGATGTTCTCGATGTACGACTAAACGAAGTAGTTCCACGGGTTCAGGAGGAGGAGGAGGAGGGGGAGGGGGGACCAGTGAGAGAAGGGCACAAAATCGTAGCACTCCTTCTGAAGCCAAGCTTGGGTCTCTTTAGATTTGTGGTCCGGAGCCAAGTCCTGCTACCACACCCAGAGTCTGCTAGTGGCTACCTGATTGCGCCAGGAGATCATCACAGTCTTCAGCACATCCAGATATACTTTGGTGTTGACTTTCAAACCGACTTTGAAAATGTGAGGTGGCATGATGTGTCCCTCACTTTAAATCATACCAAAGATCATAACCGTGACCGGAAATTTTGTGGAGCTTTGCTCTCAAGCGTTGAACCACCCGGATTTGCATTTTGAAAGTGCTGGCAATGGTCCTGTTGTTATAACTTAGATCTGTAGAGAGCATGAGTTGTACAGCAGCGTATCTATGATCTCGCTCTTTGAACATTGTAAAACTTTCAGACATGATAGAAGGCTCCTATCGCTCTTGGGATTTGTACATAACTGGCCAACTAGTAGATGGTCTGCAAAAAAAAAAAAAAAAAAAAAAAAAAAAAAAAAAAAAAAAAAAAAAATCCGGTTTTCATCAAACGGAAATGGAATCATGTCGTCTTTTCTAGGTCCACAATTTTATCGTTCCACCCTGTACTACTACTACTACAACTACTCACTAGGAGTTCTCACACAGGTCATTATCACAGACTGCTGACTGACAACAGCCGGTGGTATTCCCTGAAGTCCGGGTGACAGCAAGTCTCCACAGATTTTCAGTACTCTATGCCCCTTATCGTTACCTTTGCAAATTAATTTGCATTGTCGCAGCAGCTGCTTGCCATTGACTTCTCGCTAATAGTCTCAACTTTTGAGCGTTTTAGTTGGATTTTTTTAATATCAGATCAATTCCTTTGACTTTAGACATTCAAGTTGTACCTTAATACTTTCGCCGTTCCTAACATACAACGGTCCTGGATATGACCTAAAATTATATCCGATATCGAGGCCCCCACCTTGCGGGCCTTGGGGAGTGTGGAGCCACCCTTTAATTGCCATTGCTCCCAGGTCCACTCTGACCCGGAGTGGTAGTACCTGTTAGGGTCCCAACTATGGGTTAAATAGAATCTGACTTAAAAAACAAATATACTCCATTAAAAACCGTTCCTCCAAATAACTAGATTCGGCATTAAATAACCTGAAAAAGGTTGATATGCCGTAAAACAAAAACAACTAACCAACTAACATACAAGCCTTTTGTAGAACTGGAAAAGAAATAGTCTCATCAATTTGATTAAGTCATTTATGGTGGCTTTTCGTTACGGTCACAAACGTTCCAATAACAGTAGGAATCACCTTGACGTTTTTTTACATTTCCACAGTCTAATTAATTCCCATTTTAGATCTTGATTGAATATTTATTAATTCATGTTCTTTCTCTTAAACTCTGGTATCAAAAGTCTGTGTCAGTGATTGAGCAAGTTCTCTTGTTTTTGTTGAGAAAAATTATGTCAGGTTTTGAATGTTCAAGGACCTTTTCAATGTGTATGCGCATGTTCCAATGAAATTTGACATTATCGTTTTCGTGTACTTCTGGTTTATGCTCATACGATTTCTTGTTGTAGTTTAATTCATAGAGTTTGTATATATTCCAGTGTAAGAGTGTATAACATAAGACACAGAAAAGAAACATTTATAATGCGTACAAAGCTTTATTTTCTCATATAACCACAATACGCTCTCAATTGATATTACCCATTATTTTTGCACCAACCTGTAAAAATAATGTCGTTTATATATATATATACTAGCCTGGGTGCCTGACGTTGCTCGAGTGCCCAGCGAGGTGTGTGTTGAACAAAAAAAAAAAGTGGTAGTAGGCAGGCAGGCTTACACCCGTACCGCGAAAGAGAAAAAGAATGTGAAAAAAACCAAAAACAAACAAAAAAGAAAAACGTGACGTCTTTGCTGTTGCGTCCATCGCCAAACCGAAAGTGACGTAGGTTTAAATTAAGGCTAGTACATCAAAAAGAGGGGATGATTTTCACAAATATCGGCGAAAAAAGTGACCCCTCACTGTAGAAAAGTGCCCAGTTGAGGGTGAAGGAATTAATGTTTTTAGCCAATTTTTCGATATTTGTCGTCTGAAGGGTTGAGCTTCAAAACGATACCAATATCGTGAAAATCTGTCGCCTCTGTCGAAAGTTTTTGGCACACATACATAATACATACATACATACATACATACATACATTAAAACAGACAGATGAGATTTATATTATAGAAGAAGATATAGTTGAACATTAAAAAAAAACTAATAATATGCGCTAATGTTTCTTTCCTTTCATTACACAATCTGCACATCGATGATTCTGCAGCTTCATTGATGTAGTGTTTGGTGCACTTTTGCTCGTTCTTAGGCTACCATTCAAGTGCTCTTAGTAGATCTTTTAAGATCACCCCTGACCAATTAATTCCAACTGTCAGGAAAAAAGGAGAAAAGCGAATGAGAAAATATAAAAAGAAAAATGAAAAGAAGGAAAAAAAAGAAAAAAATGGCATAAAGGGTGCTAAAAAGAAACGTAAAGGAAAGAAAAAATGCAAATTATAGTAAATAAAGTATTTTTTAAATGAAAATCGCTCCAGATAAGATGTGAAGCCACTTGATGTAAAGAGCTTGCACGAATTAAAGATGGTTATCAGAAAGACAGGTGATATTAATTTTAGTCTTGAAAAGACTATAGGTAGGAGGAAAACAATCAGTAGAAATAGAGTTCCACAAGCTTGCAATTCTTGGAAAGAGGCTACTGGAATATTACAATGAGATATCAAAACAGCGAATTGAAGAAGACCACTAGATTGAGTCAAACAAGCTGTAACAAAGGAAGCAAGTAATAGATCAGATAATTCTGGAGAACACATGCCATTTTCCTTTTTATTTAGTTTTTTTTTTTTCATGGAAATTGCTCCAGACAAGGTGTGAAGCCACTTGATGTAAAACATTAAAAGGAACAAAAGATGATTATTGCAAATACAGTGGATGACAAAAGTTTGAGTTCCTTAATAGTCTCGTCGCCAGTTTTGTGAATCAGTAATGGTTTGGAAGAAAGTAGGCGTCACTTTTTAGTGGAAATGAAATATACTAAACAGAAAAGCAAATATAACAAATAAAAAGAAGTGGTTATACGTCAGTCTGACTGCCGAGTG
>NC_136492.1:22099701-22137201 GCF_053919585.1 Euprymna scolopes | reverse complement strand
AACTATTGCCAATTAAAATAAATCATACATTTTGCCTTGTTTTAAACATAACTGGGTTACTTCCCTTGTTATTATGTCACGTCTTCCCAAAGAAATATGGAGAGAGTTTTTTTACGATAAAAATAGAAAACTCGTGCTTTTTTTTTTTTTTTAATAATGTGGTAATATTTAAGTACGTCTAAGATGTCATTTAAATAGATATAATTGCTTTTAGTTGAAAATAATACAAAAGTCAGTAGATACCATTTTTTTTTAAATCATTTTTTCCTTTCGTTTTCCAAATTCCGCTATTAAGGTGTAGTCGCATCAAAATGTAGTTGTGTGCATAGATTTTTATTAACCTTTAAATAAATAACATATCCTTATGTAACTAAAACTCATTCGTAAAATACAGATATTTTTTATGAAGAAACTTTTTCCATTAGAAGGATTCATAATTGCCGTCCCAGCAGTTCACAGAGTGAATATTAAAGAGACAAAAAAAAAAAAAAAAAAAAAAAAAAAACGAAGCAAATACGCGGAACTTTCCAGAGAATTGAAAGAAATTGAATAATATGGACCCCCCCACAAAAAAAAAATCAATATAATACCAATAATTGTAGGAGGAACATTAGGAACAGTCTCGAAAAACCTGGAAAAAAAAAAGATTAAGGGAAATTGGAATCAAGGGGAAGACTGATACAATGGACAGCAATGATAAAAACAGCTGAAATCTTAAGTAAAATGTTTTAATGTGGAAACTAACAAACTACAAATGCAAACTAGTCAGATGAAAACTGCAGCAGAAGAAAAACAAAAAGATGGAGGAATACTATATGAAACCAAGAAAACTGAAACTGCAAAAAATTTTATAAACTGTGATCCTTCACCCCATCCCACCAAGAAAAGCATCAACTGAGCCTAATACACAGAACTTGGCAGAGAACTGAATATGGAATATGAAGAAAGCCGATATAATACCAATAATTGTAGGAGCACTAGGAGCAGCCCCCCCCCCGCCCACACACACAAAAAAAAATTGGGGGAAAAAAAAACAACTAGGAGAAATTGGAATCGAAGAGGAAGATTGAGATTATACCACAGGCGGCAATGATGAAAACAGTTGAAAATCATTGAATACGAAAGCCAACCCACATGAAGTAGAAACACTAACTAGCCACACTGGAAGTAAGATAACAGATGGAAGGAAAACCACATGAATCTAATGGTTCTGAAATTTCAAGTAACATTATAAACTGCTTCCTTCCCTGCAAAACCTCGGCTGATACCACACAAGATAGCCGGGAAGAATCAAGGAAGATTGAAGGATGAAGGAGAGAGAACACTAACCGGATAACCAGATCTAACTAGATCTATACTGATGTGATACAAAGAGTACTGATGTAACGTTGCACACGTTACATACGTGTTCATATGTAGATAGTGTCACAAGGAACAGAAGACAATCGCATTTGGGCTGGTGCATCTGCTACGTTGGTTGGTTGTTTTTGTTTTACGGCATATCAACCTTTTTCAGGTTATTTAATGCCGAATCTAGTTATTTTGAGGAACGATTTTTAATGGAGTATATTTGTTTTTTAAGTCGGATTCTATTTAACCCATAGTTGGGACCCTAACAGGTACTACCACTCCGGGTCAGAGTGGACCTGGGAGCAATGGCAATTAAAGGATGACTCCACACTCCCCAAGGCCAGCAAGGTGGGGCCTCACCATCGGATATAGTTTTAGGTCATATCCAGGACCGCATCTGCTACCAGTCTCTCGCTTCTGGACAGGGTTCAAAAGAGAGTCACCAACCTAATAGGTCTTGAACTGTCAGCTAGGCTTCAGCCTCTCTCCCATCAACGGAATGTTGCATCTCTCTGCCTGTTTTACAAGTATTTTAATGGTAGATGCTCCAACGAACTACAAGTGCTTGTAGTCCCTCAACGTAAATACCCCAGACAAACACGACAAGCAGCAAAATCCCACCCCTACACAGTAGAAATCCCCAGATGTCAAAAAGCCGTCTACTTTAATAGTTTCTCCCCCAGAAGTGTTAGACTTTAGAATTCCCTTCTGGGTTCCTACTTCCCCAGCTCTACTGACATGCAGAAGTTCAAGTGTAATGTGAACAGACATCTTGTTGCCCAACTCCCTACATAGTACCCCTGCAACTTAGGTCCCTGATAGTAGCCCCCTACATCAAAGTGGCATTGTGCCTTGTTTTGGGGTGGAGATGCAATA
The DNA here is from genome assembly GCF_053919585.1 of Euprymna scolopes. NCBI lineage: Eukaryota > Metazoa > Mollusca > Cephalopoda > Sepiida > Sepiolidae > Euprymna > Euprymna scolopes. The sequence goes on along the minus strand of NC_136492.1, from coordinate 22,134,975 downwards.
AGAAAAAAATAAAATAAGACAAGGAATAACTTGACTCATTTTCTTCCGTTGAAACAACAGACATTTATTTCCAGGTACTTTAACGTAATCTTTGGTCTGCGCACACATTCTTCTTTCTATAATCTTTTTCCTTCTTTCTTGCCATGATGTCACTTTGCACACAGCTCGGTCATTTGCATACAGATGCCATATGTGCATCCACGCTCTGTTATACTGAGACCTTGGAGATATTTATTGCTACCTGAAGGTCAGTGGTCGTTGCCAGCGAAAAATCAATGGTAAACGGCTGTTATGATAATACAAAATCATCTGCAAAGGTTCTCAAAAGAGGTGTAGAGTACTGCAAATCTGGGGAGACAGTTGTCGTCCAGACTCCAAGGAAACCCCTCAATTATTATCAGAGAGTTATCTTTGATGATAGCCTGTGTAAGAACTCCTAGAGAGTACAAATAAATATATATATACGGACGTGACAGAAAAGAATAGACACCCATAAAAACAGTTTACTTCAATAAACATATAATTTATAGAACAAAATCATAAATACATGGTCACAAATTTAATAAGTAATATTTGGTTGACATTCCCTTTGTGGTTTTTAATGCTAGGACCTTTCTAGGCATGACATTGATCAGTTGACGAATATCATCTCTTTGTAGGTTATAGCTATGGAAGGGGGTTTACGTGAAATAGGTGGGATTTATGCTAGGTCCGTATATATATATTTTTTAATTTTTTATTTTTCTTCCTTTGAAGATTGTAACGCTGGGTATGGGGCAGCCAAACCAGCTGCCAATATTGCCCCGCTTTTTTTTTATTGAAACCAACCGAGAGCTCTTTTTATTATCCTTGCTGTTCCCTTAAGTGCAATTGTCTGAATCTCTTTTGCACTTGGTTCACCAGGAATATTAGTTAGGTAGGACTTCAGGTTCTTCTTCATAAGTCCTGTGGCACCTATGATAACTGGTATGATTGATATCCCCTTAAGATTTAGTATGGGTATTGGAATTACAACTTAGTATTTAAATGAAGATTTCTAAATACCATGATATAAAGAGTTGTACTTATCGTACACCCTTAATTGATGCAACATCCTTATTGAAATAAAGAAATGAATCTATATGAATTAGCATATATTCTTATATTGTCGTCTTTTTTTTTTGTTTATTTTTTTATTGATGCTCTATATAAGCTCCAAAGCAATTTGTTGAGCTTTGCATTATCCTGATAAATCTCTTCTTAAAGAATCGATCTTATTTATTTTTTGTACTCAAAACAGGACTGTATGTTGATGACTACAAATATTTTAAGCCCCCCTCTTTGGGTAGAGCACTGTTGTAAATAATCTCATCCGCTACTTAATTGGCTGAAAAATGCGGCGCTCGCTCTTTGTTTATAAACAAAGCTGTTAGAGCACTGTAAAAGTGGTAGATGGATGTTTGGCGAGATAATTTACGGGCACTGCTCCCATGGGTCAATCAGTAGAACTGCTGTCAACGCGATGGTTCTAGGTTCAATCCTCGGCTTGGGAGAGGTGCTAGTCTAACGGCACTGATGAGTTGTGATACAATGAGACAGGACTGTATGTCGATGACTACATATAAGTAGTTAATAAAATATGTTAAAAAACACCTTGTAAAAGAGTTAAAAACATTTAATTTTAAAAAGGAAGCACAAAATAAGTGGATAGTCCTTAATCCATGGAGTTTCGAAGAAATACTTTGCTTCTCATTAGAGGGCAAGGATTAGCAAAATGCGGGATCGGATTTTGCTTGCAAAAGTATTTAATGAAACTACAAGTAAGTCATAGATCTTACTTGATAAAAAATATTGAAGCAGAAGAAATAGAGGAAAGAAAAAGGTGATTTCAAGTGAATGGATAGTCTGGTGAAGGGTAAAATATCCAATAACGGTAAAATCCCAAAAAGTTGATTAAATTTCCATTTCCACAAGTACAATCCAAAAGAATCGCGTTAATGGAAGATGGTTCAAAGTAATTCAAAAGGCAAAATTCCGTGGAATAATTCAACAAATGGGTGCAAGGAAAAAAGGGAATGAGTTCAAATAATATTATTAAAAGAAAGATAAATTGTGCGTAGAAATGAAGAGATTTTAAAACAAGCCTGATTTAAAGAAAATTATATATATATATATATATATATATATATATATATATATATATATACATATATATATATATATACATATATATATATATATACATATATATATATATATATATATATATATATATATACATATATACATATATATATATATATATACATATATATATATATATATATATACATATATATATATATATATATATACATATATATATATATATATATATACATATATATATATATATATATATATACATATATATATATATATATATACATATATATATATATATATATATACATATATATATATATATATATATATACATATATATATATATATATATATACATATATATATATATATATATATATACATATATATATATATATATATACATATATATATATATATATATACATATATATATATATATATATACATATATATATATATACATATATATATATATACATATATATATATATACATATATATATATATATATATATATATATATATATATATATATATATATCCTTGAGCTATGTCTACATCATGGTGGCATTTTTAGCACAGACAGAATATATCATATTGATTTGCACCCAAGATAATTGCGGCATGAAGTTAAATTCCTCGTGTGTGAATGTGCAAAACTGCTGTTTATAATTTAAAAGTGAGCATTTTCCTTGGAATCTTCATCTTGCAATCTTCATTTTGGAATCGTCTGGCAGGAAGCGAACGATAGAGCATCAGCAATTACATCATGGCGGCCGCGATTTTTCGTTTTTTTTTTTTTTTTTTTTTTTTTTTTTTTTTTGCAAATTTCAAAGATTAATGGAGAAACCGATAAGGCAGAAGAAACTCATTAAACAATTAAGTTAATATTCTCCCCTACCTTGGAAAGCAATTACGTTCCTTAGTTTTAATATCTTAGGCGAGTTTTAAGCCACCAGTTAAAAGTACACGAGCTGGGTATGTGGGAGTTATGTTAAACACAAAATCTTACACACGCACACATAAATCTCTATTCTTAACATCATCTTTTCGAAGAGATTTTTAATGCCTCCTACAGGGTGGAACGATAAAAGCCTAAATAAGATCCTCTTGGTATGGCTGACATATACGGGGAATAGTGTACCTTCTCCAACTGATGTTGCCAACAGTAAGTTGGATCATTCACCAAACTAGATGAATTCTTGTTCCAGAGTTTGGTAAGACACAGAGACCACAAGAAAGATATACCATAACACAGTTAACTGATTAATCAAGACAACAGAAACTTGTTAAACTACTAACGAGAGGGGGGGGCTTTGGCCGGTTGTAAAATACGCTTAAATATGATATTTTAATTTGTCCAGATTTCGTATATATTATTATAGAGTCGCGATTTCACAAGTAAAAAAAAAAAAAAAAGTATATGGGTGCCATCAGCTAGAATCGAAACCGAAAGCCAAACTGTAGCATTCAAAACTGGTCACGTTACACGGTACAAACCTGACACGCATATGAACTGATTAAAAGTTAAAGATTAAAAAAAAAACTAAGATAAATGCACAAAATGTATTATTAATTTTTTTCAATTTTTACCCCTTGTTGAACCCTTAAAAACTATTTTAACCAGCTAAAGACCCATAAAAAAAACAGCCCATAAAAATCCAATTATTTGAGGCCCCTAGCGCAGCTCTGCGACTTTTAGTTTCGGAAGAGATAAAGTTTGTAAAAATAGAGACAGACAGACAAACAGGCAGGCAGACTGACAGACATAAAGCCTTTTATACATTAGATTAATATTTTCTCTTACGTTGGAAAGCAATCAGATTCGTTAGGTTTTATATTTTAGGAGTGTTTTAAGCTATCATTTCAAAGTACTTCGAGTTGTAGTGATATTTAACTGGGTGTGTGGAAATTGTGTTAAATACGATATTTTACAAACACACATGAACCGCAATTTATAGAAAGTTATGGATGTACTTGGAGATTCTGACAACACTTCCATTGTCTTCCACGGTAAATGTTTCATAAGAACACACTTTTAGATTTAATGTAGATTCTCTAACTTTTCTTTCTAAAGGGAACACAAAAACATAACGCATAAATACAGACACTGAGTATGCATATATTAGTGATGGGACGATTCCAATATTTTCCCCGATTCCGATACAATTACCGATTCCGATTCTTTATAAATCTCTAATTATTTAACTATAAGATTGTTATTTTCCCCGATCTTTGTAAAAAAAACAAAAAAACAAAACAAAAAAAAAAAACTATTAAATATGCAGATATTTTCCTAAATGTCAAAATGATCTTGTGGAGAGTGATCTATCGATTTTAGCTGTAATGATATTATAAAATCAATAATTGTTTATTATTTTATCATTATTACCAGCAATAGAAGATTTTACTTTAAGCAAAATCAAATTAAAAAAAAGACAATTAAAAGAATCGTTTTGGCATCGGAAAACTGAAACATAATTATCAAAGTATACTTACGCAGATAGATATGAAAAGTCTTTATTAAAGTTTGTGCCTATCTCCATTCTATGGAGGCCAGGCGCGAACGCAGACCCCGCAATTTTATCATACCATCCCTATTTTAGTTAAAACAAACTTAAAAACACTTGTAAACTTTTTTTTTTTTAATTTTTAAATTTTTTATTTCTATACTTTGTGGACCAAGCGCGAACGCAGACCCCACAATTTTAATGAACCACCGTTCTGCAGGATCAATCATACCCATTCCTGTGTATCGATACATTTTCTATCATTATATGTAATCAGTTTTTTAAAATAGTCAACCATATAGGAGCCTATTCGTGACCAGACACATACAGCTTTATATTATATATATATATATATATATATATATATATATATATATATATATATATATATATATATATATATATATTGCATAAACAAACTGACCATCAATCAAGGTCAATATGAGGGAGAGGGTACGCTTAAGTACTTTGAAACGATTTTAATCTACTTTTTAAATGAATTCATTTAACGCAATTTTTAATTAATCACCTGAAGATGACTGATAGAAGTCGAAAACATTCACGATTATCGCGAATTTCATTTTACACTCGAACAAAACGTTCGAACATTGACTCGCTAAATGGAAAAGATGGATCGCAAGAGAAGCACACAGGAATTATCCCTGCCATTCAATGAAACATTATATATATATATATATATATATATATATATATATATATATATATATATATTTCTATATATATATACCAGCGTTCAATAGAAACGTTGTTTTAATTTGAATAAAATAAAATAGGCATCAAGTGCGCTTGAAAACCAAATCACAACGTAATATTAGGAAAATAAACAATTGAACTCTCATTCTTGACGTTATTCTCGCGTTACCTACGCACAGTTCAAACATTTCAAAATACAACCGCCAGATACAACGCGCAGCTCTATACAAACAGACTTCTTTCTCCAAATTTACAACATGGCAAGGAAGAAGAAAAGGAAAAAAAAAAGAAACAAACAACACACTGAAGATGGAGTCTACCTCCGAAATATATTTATGTTATAAATTTCAAACAAGTAAAATATTTGTTTATTTTCCTAATATTATGTTGTGATTTGGTTTCAAGCGCACTTGATGCATATTTTATTTTATTCACATTTTAAATGTCTTTAATTTAATTTTAAAAAGTAATATTGGGATGATTAATATATGTGTATGTGTGTGTGTGTAAAAGAAAGATAATAAAATTAATTCTTTAAGGGGAAACTTATCGGGATAATACAAAGCTTAACAAAATTGTATTGGAGCTTGTTTAGAAGTAAACTAGAAAGGAAAATGAAGGTATATATATATATATATATATATATATATATATATATATATATATATATATATATAATAAAAGCAAAAAGCTACTTGCCATCCAACGGCTATTAATCTAGATCAGGAGTTCTCAACCGGGGTCCACATGGACCCTAGGGGTCCATGGAATATTTCTGGAGGTCCACAGACAAAACATAACAAAACTACTAACTCCCGAATGTATCTTGTACCTCTATAAGGCCACCATTCGCCCATGTATAGAGTATTGCTGTCATATTTGGGCTGGTGCTTCTGCTACTAGTCTCTTGCTCCTTGACAAGGTCCAAAAGAGAGTCACAAATCTGATAGGCCCTGAACTGGCATCTAAGCTTCAGTCTCTGTCCCATTGACGAAACGTTGCATCCCTCTGCCTGTTCTACAAGTATTTTAATGGTGAATGCTCTGACGAACTGCAAACACTTGTGCCCCCACGGCGTGAACACCCTCGACAAACCCGACAGGCTGCTAAATCACACCTCCACACTGTAGAGATCCCTAGATGTAAAAGATCTTTCTACTCCAGTAGTTTCTTCCCCAGAACCGCTAGACTTTGGAATTCCATTCCAGGTCCCTGCTTCCCCAACTGTACTGACATGCAGAAGTTCAAGTGCAACGTGAACCAACATCTTGCTGCCCAAATCCCTACATAGTACCCCTGTAGTTGTTGCCTCTGATAGTAGCCCCCTACACCAAAGTGGTAATGTGCCTTGTTTGGGATGAAAATGTAATTAAAAAAATAAAAAAAATGGGGATCCACAACGATATTTTGGTGGTCCATGAAGAAAATCAACTCAGAATAGTTTTTATTATTAAAACTTTAATTTCTACTGTAATTTTGTATAGTTTTTTTTTTTTCAATCATTCAAGTTATTTTAACTATAATATTTCTATTTACCAGGTTTACTTCAAACATTTACCTTGCACTCTGTTTCTAAATATGTGTTTTATTTGTCGAAAATTTTATAAAAATAAATAGCAATATATATAGTTAGATATTATGGACTGCAGTAATTGTATTACTACCTGTGTATATATATAATATATACATGTATTGGTAAAGAATTATTATCACTCTAATTTAGATCATTATTATTATTATTATTATTATTATTATTATTATTATTATTATTATTATTATTATTATTATCATAATTATTACAGTTATTGTAGAATACTTTATTTGTATTAAATTAGTTTTCATTTAAAAATAAAACTTAATTATATAATATTTCTTTGATTATTAAAACCTCAAAATTTATATTAGTGAAAAATAGAAGATTGTCTTATGACCAATAGTTATGAAGGGGTCCACCAAGATAAAAAGAAGGGAAAAGGGGTCCATGAGTAAAAAAAGGTTGAGAACCACTGCTAGCTGTTTTTAAATATATCATATACATTACATCTCTTTCATATAAATCCATTGTAGTTTTACAAACTCAGTTTTCATTTAAATTACCTCCCTTGAAAATGAATGCACATACTATTTTAAGAAAGTTTTTTCTCTTTATTAAATCACTTTAATTAATTACTTTTAATATCGAAAAAACATATATATTGGAGAATAGGATAATAAAATTACAAATGACTAACACCAAACATTACTTTATCATAAACTGCTTATGCCGATTAGATAAATGGTCGTCTTTGAGTTTTGCTCTTTACTAAAAAATATATTAACTTAAAAGACTATATTGAATTCTTTGGATTCTTTTGGGTGCTCCATATTAGTCGAGTTTACATCACCGACAATCAGTGTGACAGAGGATGGGTTGCTTTGTCATCAGCTGGCCTTGTTCTGTCAAATTGAGGTATTTATCCTTGGATATCTACTATTTCAGGTTTTACCTTCTCTCTTTAAAAAGGGAATAGTTTATTGCTAACCGCTTGAGGCAACCCTACTAGGGAATGTTTGCAGAGCTACTCAGGCATTATTTGTGGTGTCAGATTGCCTGCTGTATTATTGATTTAAATAACGATGTGCCGTTTTTATTGGAATATCAGTGCGATAAATGTAATATATATATATATATATATATATATATATTAGACGTTTTTGCCTGTAAAAAACGAGCAAAATTTATAATAATGAGTGTTTTATATCAAGCTAGCCTGGGTGCCCGGCGTTGCTCGGGTGTTTATAGTTGTAAACAAAAAAAGAAGGTGGTAGTAGACAGGCAGGCTCGAACCCATGACGTGAAGGCGGAAAAGAAAATGAAAGAAAACCAGACGTCTTACCGCTACGCTACAACGGGACAGGAAGTGTAAAGCATTCAAATTAGATTTAGTCGATCAAAAAGGTGACATGCAGAAATGGCATTGCTTTTAAACCTCCGACAAAGGTTGTTTTTAATGTAGGGGAAAACCAGCTCCCCCCCCAAAAAAAAAGGGGGCACTCTGGCAGTATTCAAATAAATAATAATTGCCTCAGTATGAAAGGTTTCCTACACTGACCAAGAACGAATTACAAAACAGATACTACCCGGGTGAAGGCTGGGAGTTCGATTAGTTTTGCTTTATTTATACAAAAAAGACAAACAAACACTCGAAACGAGGGAATTTTTAAAAACTCGATCAAAAAATAGATAGAGACATTGTCCGTTTGCAAATCTGAGATATGGGAAGTATTAGAAAATTTCTTCTGGAATCTAATTGACATGAGAACTCCAACGCAAAAAACCTTTCGTGGACATACTCAAACGCTCACCCCCATTTTGCCTTTTATATATTAGATTGCTGGTTGAATATGGTTAAATTTGTGCTTATTTTTGCATTAAATACTAATCCCTATTTATTCCTAACTATGAATCGAACGGATACTATAATACTTAGTTCACTGAACCTTACTATCACAAAGATCCATACAAAATTTCAGCTAGACCAACTTAGTAGTTTTCAAAAAAAAAAAATTCTACAATAAACGAGGTATTATGGTTATTAATCTCTTACAGTGCAACGAATAGATACCATAATACTTAGTTCGCTGCACGTTATCATAGCAAAGGTACTTACAAAATTTCAGCCAGATTGACCCAGTAGTTTCCGATAAAACTTCTAGAGTAAATGTGGTATGGCGGTGACTAATCCTTATTAATCCCTAACTGTCCATCGAGTGGACACCATAATACTTTGTTCGCTGCACGTTATTATAAAAAAGATTCACACAAAATTTCAGCCAGATAGGCCCAGTAGTTTCTGAGAAAACTTCTAGAGTAAATACGGTATTTTGGTAACTAATTCCTACTCATTCCTAACTGTGCATGGAACCGATGCGATAATACTTTGTTCACTCCATAAAATTCATAAGAAACGTCCATACAAAATTTCAGCCAGATGAGCCCAGTAGTTTTTCTGAGAAAAAGTCAAACAGACAGACAGACTAATAGATACATAATATAGATAACGTGCTTGAAAACAGCATAAGAATCTTCAGGAATTTTATCTTGTTTGTTTTTTCTAACAATGAAGAAATATGTCTTGTTCTGATCTGATTGCAAAAACAAAAAGTTTTATTTCCAGGTTTCCCCGGAGCTCATCCTACTGTTTCCAACCTTTTTCCTCAAAGTTCCTCAGTCTTGTGAAACTATATCTTTGACAATCCATGGCTATTTCCTGTTAGTTCTTTTCGTGTGTTGATCATAAAATTTGCAACATTTGATGTCATCTTCAAGCGCCATCTTTCAAGAAATCAAAAGGTACTAGACAGGATGAATATTCTTCCGAATTTGACAGAATAGTTGCTTTGAAAACATTGCATCTTCCGTCTGCACCAGGTAGCCCTCCTGTTTCGATTAGGAATGATTATATACTATAGTTTTCACACTTCCTGACGTTCATTCAATCTGCAGGTTTAAAACTAAATTGTGAAAAACAGACAAAGACGTTCATAGAAATACAAAGACATGTATTATAATAAGTTAGTAAAATTATGATATTGGTACATAAGTTATGACATTGGTAAATAAGTTATGACATTGGTACATAAGTTATGACATTGGTACATAAGTTATGACATTGGTAAATAAGTTATGACATTGGTAAATAAGTTAGGTAAAAATGTAACATTTGTACATAAAATTGACAATGAATTGTGTCAAATTATGATATTGGTATATAACTTGTGACATTGATATATAAGTTATGTCAAAATGTGACATTTGTACATAAATTTGGTCATAAATTATATAAAATTATGATATTGGTACATAAGTTATGACATTGGTAAAAATAGCTTATATCAAAATGTGACATTCGTACATTACATTGATAAGAAATTATGTCAAATTATGATAATGGTAAGCAAAGGATAGCAGACAAGATGCAGATTCTTCCTAATAGAATAGCTGTTTTGAAAATATTGGATCCTCCATCTGCACCAGGTAGCCCTTTATCTCAACTAGAAATGGTTCTAGCCCATAGATTGGGCACTTCCTAATGTTTATTCAATCTACGTTTTAAATTAAATTGTGAAAAACTGACAGACAAAGCTGTTCATGAAGATGTGAGGTCACATGTAAGTCAAGACATTTGAAATTAAGAAATACGAGGTGCCTTCAATAAGTTTCCAGACTTTTTTACATGCATTTAAAATTGTCATACACTCTTAAAAGTTCAGTATGTTATTGCTATACATCTTATGAGGTGATTGACTAATTTTTATGATCTCAGGTTCAAATGAACAGCTACAGCAAGAATTGGAATACACCCTACTAAAGCCTCATTGTCACAGCTGGTGAAAGAGTATCCAATCTAATAGGTCCCGTATTGTCAACTAAGCTCCAACCCCTGTCGCATCACTGCAATGTTTCATCCTTGTGCCTGTTTTACAAGTATTTTAATGGAATGTACTTTGATGAACTCATCACATTTCTACCCTACTGACAAACATACCCTCGACAAACCCGTTTAGCAACAAAAATCCCACCCCATTTACTGTAGAGTCTCTAGATGTCGGAAAGCCTTCTATTCTAATAGCTTCTTTCCTCGAGCTACTAAACTTTGGAATTCCCTCTCAGTTTCCTGCTTCCCGGACTGTACTGACACACAGAAATTTAAATGTAATGTGAACCAACATCTAACTCATCTCCTTACATAGTTTACTGTAAATATGGTCCCAAATAGTAGCTCTTCACGTCCAAGCGGCAATATGCCTTGTTTGGGGTAAAAAGTAGTATATAAAAAAAATCAGTTGCTCCTAAATTAACTGTTTCAAACATCAACAGGATTTTAATAAGATTTCTATTATTATCTATAAAAATGAAATTGTCTGTATGTGTGTGTGTCTGTGTGTGTCCATTTCCCTACTAAACTATTCTGTCAATTTTCAGTCTACAGACTCGAGATAAAGGGTATTGAGATTTGGGAAAAATATTTTAATCGGTTTTCGGCCAAAAATTTGGCTGCCAATGGGTCAAAGTTCAACGATTTGATCTTTGAAAACTCCTCTGCCAATTTTAGGTCTAAGCACTTGAAATTTTAAATGTAGGTTACTTGGACATGGATCAAATTTTTAAATTTGTTTTGAGCCCAAAACAATAAATGTCAAGTGGTCAAAATTGGGATCAAAATTTTAAAAAGTTGACCTCTGCGGTCTCTACCAAATTACTCAGCCAATTTTTAGTCTAAACATTTTAAATTTTATATGAAGTGTATTCAGCCATAAGGCAAGCTTTTTCATCATTTTTTTGGCCGAAAATTTGGCTGCCAAGGGGTCAAAGTTAACAAGATTTTACCTTTGCAGTCTCTAGCAAACTATTCAGCCAATTTTGAGTGTAAACATTTGAAATTTTACATAAAGGTATCAAGGCATGCAGCAAGCTTTTTAATCAGTTTTTGGGCAGAAAATTTGGCTGCCAAGAGGTCAAAGTTGAAGGAGTTGACCTTTGCAGACTCTACCAAAACTCCTCCGCCAATTTTGAGTCTAAACATTTGAAATTTTAGATGTAGGTTACTTGGACATGAGTCAAACTTTTTAATATATATATATATATATATATATATATATATATATATATATATACATACATATGCACATAAAGTTATGAACAGTAAAGCGGGGCTGAACTGCTAGTCTATATATATAAAAGCGAACATGTATGTATGTATGTATGTATGTATGTACGCTTTTCCTCGATGTCCACAAAAGGCTTCTTTCAGACCTTCACAACTTCTTAAAACTTTTTATATCATCTATAAATTGTGATATCTCACACTTAACCACGTTAATTATTCGACATTTCCTGCATCGGCACGCGTTACATTCCGTTTTCGGTATAAACAAAAAGCGAAACTCGACTCTAATTACTGGCCGAAAGCCAGTGGTCTCTAGAGAGCTAAGTAACGTTTGGTCAATGTCGACTTTGTCATATCACACGGTAGCTTTCATTTCTAGACGAGACGCTCCCCCTAATAAACAGGGAACGGGTTTTTAAAAACAAACAAACCGATTTATTGACCTCATTAAAAACTGTCCCGCACAAAATGGTAACTGCTGAATAACTATCGCCGTCACGTCAATCAAAAACGCGCACCTGTTTTTTTTTTCACACTTTACTATTTTCCAACTCCGCGTCAACGCTTCGTTTTTTTTTTTCACGGGCACCTGTTTTTTTTCACAACACACCTACAAACACCCGGGCAACGCCGGTACCACTCGCTAGTATTATATAAAAGAAACTTTGTCAGCGTGTGTGTGTGTGTGTGTGTGTGTGTGTGTGTGTGTGTGTGTGTGTGTGTGTGTGTTTGCCCAAAGTTAAATTTTTTTTATTTATTCCCCACTTCCTTGCCAATGAAATGAAATTTATACCTATAATTATGATTCAAGAAAATATTTTAAAATTTAGGTTTTATTTAAGTAAAACAGCCTCTGGAGTGAATGTGGTATTGTGGCGACAAAGATATTTCTAGTTAAGAGTAGGATAGACAATTTAAAGTATTTGAGAACAAGGATGACCAAGACACCCATTATCCCCACACATTTAATTGGCCTTGTGCAACTCGCAATTCTTTATATTTTGTTCACATAAATATTGCAAAGTGTAGTATCTGTTCTGTATGCTGCAGTTAATCTTTTCTCTTCGCTGTCAACAAAGGAGAGATGCTTTTAGACTGAGGCTATTTTTTATTTCTGTTTCAATCCAAAATGCTACTTGTAGGGAAGCTGGATTTTCTACACATTAAAAGTCGACCTTGTGTCTAACTCTCCTCTCGTAGAGATGCAAGTTAATCGGGACAACAATTAATGGTGGCACGTAATTCTAATGCTTTACCATTTTTCTAAAAAAAAAAAAAAAAAAGAAAAAAAGAAAAAAAGAAAAAACACCATTAAAATGCTGATTAGATTATCACTTTTATAAATGTTGGGAAGAATCCAACGATCCAATACAAGACAATTATGAGGAGGAGAAAAGGGCATTTTTACACCCGAATTTCCAAAATTCCAAGTTATTGTCACATATGAAAAAATTTACATAACTGAAGTTTTCTTAGTTATGTTAAATAAAGCTGCTTCTTTGTGACTTCCGCTTTCTGTTTCGTAGAACGCTTGCTAAATCTTGCCGGTGTATACTGAAGAAAAGTCCCTTCTGATTAACCTTTATATAATCCCAGCTTAATTAAAAAAAAATTATATAAGAACAAACTAGTCTTGCTAAATCTTGCACGTGTATACTGAAGAAAAGTCCCTTCTGATTAACCTTTATATAATCCCAGCTTAATTTTAAAAAAATTATATAAGAACAAACTAGTCTTTACCTTGAAAATCTATATAAATATAAAACTCTGTGGACCGTCCGGCCGCGCTTGCTTGAATTTTGTCTTCGCCGATCGGGTGATTCTATTTTTAAAAAGGGGATGACAGGTGAATATATATATATATATATATATATATATATATATATATATATATATATATATATATATATAAACAATCAATACAGCAGAAAAGAAATGTTTACCCGATATAATCAGAGATAAACATCAATTTAATATAAATATTTATATAATAATGAATTTATCCCAACCATATAAAAAAGCTCAATACAGACACAATAGAAAGTAGAGCTTATTATAAGAGAAAATAAAAGAATTTAAATTAAAATTTACAATTAAATTTATTATTTGACAAAAAAATACTCCAAAAAGGCAAGCATCCTGTCAAATAAATTGTAAATTTTAATTTACAGTTTTAAATTCTTTTGTTTTCCCCTATATATATATATATATATATATATATATATATATATATATATATATATAACATATAAACATGCCTATTTATATTTACATTTTACATTTTAATAGCGCTAGACGATCATGGCAATGTTTCAGTCCATTAGTTATGGAGATCACGTGACTATTCTAAATTGTAATATTTGTGAAAGTCGTTTTTTTTTTCTCCATTTCACTGTGAACTTGACTTTCTTCAAAGCAACATCGCCTGACAAGGTCTTTAGTTATTCATAACTAATTGACCGAAATATTTTCATGATAGTGTAGCGATATAAAAAGGCTTATGTAAACATAAATAAAAAGAATATCTTGCTCTATTTTTTATTGAGCACTTTTATATATAGCTGGTTAAATTGTATATATATATATATATATATATATATATATATATATATATATATAGTAAGAGAGAGAGAGAGAGAGAGATGTGGGGGGGTATTCATTTTCAATTATATTATACCCTTTATTTAAACTGCGTGAATCGCTTTATTGCAGATTAGTAAAATATCAATATTTGATTAAATATACATCACAAAAAAAAATGGAAATTTTATCAAATGACTGATTCAAGGTTAGTTATTTCCCAAAATTTTATTCAAATCTATGCGATACTCACGAAGTTATTGCATTTTATTTATTATCAAGCAATTTATACTATCCATGGCTTTATTGCAGGTCTTTTAAAATACCAAAAAAGGGGCGACTAATTGTTATTGAAAAGGAAAGGATTATTACTGGACTCGCAGAATGATTGTTCATCAAAGATTTAGTTATGGAGCTGGAAAGGGATTGAAGAACTTTGGCTCCATTCGTGAACAACCCCAACACCAAATCCAGAAAGGATAAGGGCACCAGGAGAAACCTTTCACAACCGAAACCCAAACAGCATCAGTGCTTCCATTTTTACAAGAGCTGGAATCGCTCCAAGATCCAGGCAGGCCCGATGTAATATGTTGAATGAGATGGCAAAGAACATGAAAACTATTCCAAGACCTCCATTAAGCAAACAACATAGGCAAAAACGAAAGGCTTGGGCACAAAATTACATAAAAATGGATTTCCAATGTGTCCAATTTACAGATGAGACACGTGCTACTCTTGACGGTCCGGATGGATGGGCCCAAGTTTGGAACTCGAACGGAACTCCAACCCCTTACAGAGTTCATCGCCAACAAGGAGGTGGAGGCATTATGTTTTGGGCGGGAATTATTGGGGATAAGTTGGTTGGATCATTCTGAGTTCCAGAGGGTGTAAAACTTACCAGCAATGCGTACACACAGTTTTTGGATAAACATTTGTCACCATGGCTTAATGACCTACCATTATCACGTCGCTGTCAAATGGTTTTTATGCATGACAATGCACCATCCCATTCAGCTAGGACGACTGCAGCCTTTGTTGAATCTATGGGCTTCTTCGAAGAAACGCTCATGAGCTGGCTACTGTGTTCTCCAGATATTAACCCCATTGAACATCTCTGGTCAATATTGAAAAGAGGTGTTTATGAGGGAGGAGAGCAATTTATGGATGCCCTGTGGAGGAAAGTAGTTGATGTCGCCAGAACCATAACTCCTTTTCAGATCAAACAATTGACTTCTTCGGTAGACAAAACATTGTTTAAAGTTATTTTTAAAAAAGATAGTGGATATGGCGATAAATAATTCATTTAGCACCTAGGATGTGCTTTTGTTTATTATCTTTAACAGAAAAATATAATAAAATGTAAAGTTTTCATGATTAGACATAGTATTTTTGCCCTAATACCACATTTTAAGAAACCTGCAATAAAGCGATGGATAGTGGAAATTACTCGATAAAGAATAAAATGTCATAAATTTGTGAATATCGCATTAGTTTGAATAAAATTCTAGGAAATAACTAACCTTAAAGCAGTTATTTGATTATACGATTTTTATTTTTTGTGACATATATTTAGTGAAATATTTATTTATTGTTTTATTCAATTTTCACCCCAAACAAGGCAAGGGCCACATTGAAGTAGGGGGCTACTATCAGGAATATAATTTGCAAGGGCATTATGAAGGGAGATGAGTAGAAAGATGTTTGTTCACATTACACTTGAACTTCTGCATATCAGTACAGTTGGGAAAGCAGAATCCCGGAAGGGAGTTCCAAAGACTTGCAATTCTGGGGAAGAAACTTTCTTACACCTAGGGATCTCTACTGTAAAGGGGTGATATTTTACTAATTTGCAATAAAGCGATTGACACAGTTTATATCAATCCTTTTATTTATGAAGCTCAATGTAAGTTAAATGGAACTACAGAGCATATACAAATAGATGACAAAACAGCTATATTGCAAATTCCAAGATATTATTCATCTTACCATTTATTTTCATCCTACCATGTTGAAATTGTTTTCATCTTACCATGTTGAAAGATTAATATGTTAAAACGTCCAACTCTTGACAGTATCTGTTTCGCACCGCAGGAACAATCATATAATTATTATGTTAATCATGAATATTTCCAGCATAGTCTCCTTACAAAAGAAAGAACTTTTAACTTTAAAAATAAAATAAAAATAAAAGGGTATGATCACATGAATCGAAAAACCCGGAGAATATTTGCATCACGGGTTATGATAATAAATCCATTTTTGATGGCGTTTTTTTTTTTTTTTAAATCAAAAATGGATCAAATATCATAACAATTGTACTTTAAACAGAAATATTCATTTCGAATGCGCCTCTGACATATCAAAGAATCTACTTTTGATTCTATGTGTAGGGCCTTTCTGCTTGTGTTGTAATAAAAACTTCTCAAATACACATGTGATGTTAAGCTGTGTAAGGTGTTTACTTTGGTCAAAATTGTCTGTCCCTCTTTCTATCGGATTAATTCTGATTATTGATACTTATCGAAGACATTCTGAAACAAAACCTATCCGAGAACACTGCCAGATACATAAAGTACATTTGTGTGAAATTTCATAAAAATCAGCCCAGCCATTTTAAAGTCCATAGGGTACTCTCTCTCTCAGAGTAGTATATATATATATATATATATATATATATATATATATAATAATTTTTTTTTACTATAATAATTAAATACCTATAGACACTAGTGTTACATCCTTTCAGGAATCTTCAATGCAGGGTGTCATGATTAACACCAGTCAGATTCGAACCCGGCAACACGAGCCATCTCTGGCTCGATTAGCAGAGACCGTATCCAATCGGTTACCATTAACCGCGAGAAATAACGTTGAATTTAAACATTTTATTTTTACATGTACTATATATATCAGAATAATGAGATTAATTAGATCACAGATTAATTAATCTTATGGTTTCAAATCTTACAAAATATTTTGAGAAGTTCTATTTTTATATCAGACAATCCCAGCCAAGTAAAATTGCTCAATAGACTAGATTGAGCAAATTAAAAATTGCAGGGTTTTTTTATTGAAATTATTTTCAGAAAATATAATTCTCAAAACAAAAATTTATTGTTTGAACAACTAAACAATAAACTCAAATAATAATTTTCTGCTTTGAAAATTATATTTTCTGCAAGGGATTTAAATAAAAAACCTGCAATATATATATATATATATATATATATATATATCTACTTAATTTACTCACATAAAATTAATATACGAAAGTATAGATTTATGCGTAAACTTTAAGTATTTACTTCAAAAGTGCTCAATACATAGGTAGAGCTAGTTAGTAAGTTATAAAATATATATGGCGATTAAGCTACACTGAATATTCCGCGTTTCATCCACTCTAGGACTCTTCAGGCTTATGCGCATAAGCCTGAAGAGTCCTAGAGTGGATGAAACACAGATATTCAGTGTAGCGTAATCGCCATATATATTTTATAACTTACTATATATATATATATATATATATATATATATATATATGTATATATATGTGTGTGTGTGTGTGTGTGCTTACATATATTTCTATTTCTAATATCATATTAAAGGGACTGTGTGTGTGTGTGTGAGAGAGAGAGAGAGAGAGAGAGTTCCCTATGGACTCGGAAACAGATGGGCTGATTTTTTTTTTTTTTTAATTTTACACAAATTCACTTTATGTATCTGGCAGTGTTCTGACATAGATTTTGTATTGTAATGCATCCGATAAGTATTGAAAATTGATAATCCAAAAATTCTGATTATTTTAGTTCTGACCAGGCTCAACGTTGCTCAACTTCGGTGATCTTATGGGAACCGGTGTGTCAACGTGATTATGCTGTATACATTGTACACATACATACGCATATATAACGTGTATATACATGTATACACGTGTATGCATATACATAAACATATGTGAGTATGTGTGTGTGTGTTTTACTTGAATCCCGATGAATTACCTTAAACCAATCAGTGCAATGTATTTGTACTGTTGCAGAATCTAATCAATCCAAACCCATTCCTGATATTTCTTATGTCATGCATGAGCGGCAACTTACCGCAGAAGGCAAGGCCACGCTTGCTACTTCAAGAATCACAAGAGCCGATGCTCATTTGGGTCAATCTTGCAAGGATAAACTAAAAATAAATTTCTCTTAAAATCAGAGAACGCAGTAGTAGGAAGAGAACCAATCGAAGGCAGCTGCATCGATACTCGTTTGCTCACACACGCACGTACACACACACACACACACACACACACACACATGGACGAGTGCGGAGACTATGTACGGCAACCGGAAATCTATAAATATCTCTCCCACATAGATCAGAAACATGGAAAATATTTATAGCTTGAATATTTGTAGATAAGATATGAACATATGCGGAGGTCATTTCGCTAGGGGAGATACTGATGCATTTAGAGATGCTGGTGAGAACCTATGGAAATTCCACGGTGATTTCTACATCACTCTCTATAATTTACTGCTTCCTGTTGACTTGTCTCCCTACAAGGGCAGCATTAGACACAATGCAGGAAAAAAACCCAGCTCTCCAATAGGATCACTCTGGATTGGGTTACAAAAAAAAAAAAAAAAAAAAAAAAAAAAAAACCAAAAAACAAAAAACAATTGCCTCAGCCTAGAAGGATTTCTCTTTCCCGACAAACGACAAAAAAGATGAAGCTTTGTTTTTCTATTTTTTTCTTTTAATTTTTTACAAGGGAGTCAGCACTTATCAAGGCTCCAAAGCTACTCGAGAATAAGTGTTACATGAGTGTCGTTTGGTTGGTGAGACAACACCATGATAGTTGGTAACGCCGATTGAAACTGGGGAGAAATTGATTATTTAAGGTGGCTCAACAAGAATTTGTTTGCATTAGACTTGTAAACGACCGTGTTGTAGTCAGCTGAGAAGCAGACCTGTGATTATGTATTCCATAAACAGGCAATTATATAAAAAAAAAAAAACTTTGTTGTGGAAGTTTCATTTAGATTCAGGTAGAGGTAAAGGAATCACCACTTATTAATGCCCAAAGGCTACTCGAGGATAATAAAAACAGAAACTTTCATAAGCAGAGTTTTTTTGTATCTAGAGGTTCTACTTTATTACATTTTTTAAACGCAAATAGTAGGCAACCAATAAACAGGTAAAGCAAAATAAATTGTTTTTAATTGATCTAATATATAAAAGTTTATATGACTGTCTGTCTCCGTGTTTTCAAACTATCTTCTCCGAAACTAAAAGTCGCAGAGCAGCGTTAGTGGCCTCAAAGGATCGGATTTTTTATGGACCGTTCTTTTATGGGTCTTTAGCCAGTTAAAATTGTTTTTAAGGGGTCAAAAATGGGTCCAAATCGAAAAAATCGTTAAACATTTTGTACATTCATCTTAGTTTATTTTTAATTTTTAATCACTTCATATATGTGTCTCGTTGGTACAGTGGTAACGTTACCAGCTTTCAATGCTACAGTTTCGGTTTTGATTCTAACTGATGGCATTCAAATCCTTTTTTTTTTTTTACTTTTGAAATCACGACGCTATAATAATATATACAAAATCTAGACAAACCAGTATCAGTTGAAACTTGCTACAATAGCAGGCAGAGGCAAAATCTTGCGGCTCGAGATTTAAATCAGCCGTCTCCCTGCCTTGTCCAATCACATGACCAAGTACATAAAAGGCAAAATGGGCAACTCTTTCTCCTCCTTCCTCCCTGATCTGCCTGGCAGCAGACCTCACTTGGGGACTTTGGCCCCAGGGTAATGTGAGTACAATAAGCCGACATGGCTACCTTCAAACATCCACTTATTTCCACGTACGGTACTGACACAAACTTTCTTTATCATGCTACAGAACTGGTCTCATCGATACACCAACACACACACTCCTAGTACCCACCACAACACGTAAACACATTGAAGACTTTGCTCTTTCTTTTTCTTTTAATCCTACTTTGTCCCTACGACTACTGGCTATAACAAGCATATTTTTTTTATTACATTTTCACCCCAAACAAGGAAAAGTGCCACTTTGAAGTAGGAGGCTACCATCGGGGACATAAGTTGCAGCAATATTATGAAGGGAGACGAGTAGCAAGATGTCTGTTCACATTACCCTTAAATTTCTGTATGTCAATACAGTTAGGAAAGCAGCATCCCAGAAGGGAGTTCCAAAGTCTAGCAGTTCTGGAGAAGAAGCTATTGGAATAGAAGGCTTTCTCACACCTAGGGATCTCTACTGTGTAGGGGTGGGATTTAGTTGTTTATCGGGTTTGTCGGGGGTATTTACGTTGAGGGGGGTACAAGTGGTTCTAGTTCGTCGGAGCATCCACTATCAAAATACTTGTAGAACAGGCAGGGGGATGCAACATTTCATTGATGGGACAGAGGTTGAAGCTTAGATGACAGTTCAGAACCTATCAGGTTGGCGACTCTCTTTTGAACCCTGTCCAGAAGTGAGAGACAAGTAGCAGATACACCACCCTAAATGTGACAACAGTATTCCATACATGTTTAACGATTTTTTCAATTTTGACCCATTATAAACTGAACTATTCTCTCCTTCAACAAGCTGGCATAATATTAAATCAATCTTTACACACAAGAATACTTTCACCTACTAACCCGTTTCTCTCTTGTGCCTGCTATTAACGAGGATGACAAATAAAGTTGCTTTTGAATATAGAATGAAACTCCATTTCGCTGTCTTTTATTCTATAAATTAAAACATCATATTTAAGTGTATTTCACGCCCGGGCCAACCTGCCCCTGCCCTTGCTAACTGGAAATAAATAAAACAATTATGTCTCTTTATTTATTTACTAGCAGGGCCCATAGAAATTCCATGGAACGAGAAATATATTTAATCAACAAATATGTTTTGATAAAGCTGATAGTTTTCACAAAAAATAGCGCAAAAAAAAAAAATTAACTTCTTGTACAAAAAAAAACAAAACATTAACACTCAACAAATATGAGTTTATTAATATCTCTATGAAAACAGTGTCCATTGTATATGAACTTTTAAATATAGAACTGATTCAAATAAGATAAATTAATAAATAATGCTCAGAAAGTAATTTTGTGCTACATAGTTCAATACAAAGAATAAACTCACATTGTAAGAAACAATTTTTAATTTACTCCTTAAATTCAGCCCTTTTTTCTGCTCTGTTTCTTTCGAATGTTCCCTTTCTTTTGACATAACGTTTCGCTGACTTCTTTCTTTGGTGAAGAACTGCTGCTCGTGAAAATTACGAGTTCCTTTTTCATACGATTGCAACAATGATCATATATTATTGTTATTATAATATTCGAAAGGGGAAGTCACTCTCATATTCTTGTTGCCAGATTAGCCTTTTTGAGGCCGGATTTTATGCATTTAGCTTTCTCTTTTTTTTTTGTTTTAAGTAACTTGGCCTTCAAATATTTTATTTGACCTTTTTTAGTATGGACTAAGGAAGGGACAAGAGGAATATTATAAAGATTTAAAATTGTAGCGATTTAATACTTTTTAAAAAAATAAATACGCTCTGTCTTCGCACCATAAAAAGTAATTGTTAGGCAAATATACTCTCAAAATCACTAAAAAACGAATGTCGTTTTTTTTTTATGTATTTATTTAAAATCTCCTTGGGAATAAAAGATGAGGAAGCGATTGTTATTTATTTTTAAATAATGAATGAAGGAAGGCTGAATAATAACAGTGACTGAGTGGTATATCGCCTATTTAAAAATTATGGCAGTGTATTGTAGTTATATGGGAGTAGATAACTATGAGAGAGTGACAAAGCTTACCATGCCTAGGAAAGATTAATAAGATGTTAGTTTACGTTATTTAAACTTCTGCATATCAGTACAGTCAGGGAAGCATGTAGCAGGAAGGGAATTCCAAAGTCCAACTGTTCGAAGGAAGAAGCTATTAGAGTAGAAACATTTCTGGCATTTAAGGACCTCAATATTGAAGGGGTGTGATTTTGTTGCTAAGCGGGTTTGTCGGGGATATGTACGTCGAGTGGGCATAAGTGCAATAAGTTCATCAGAGCACATTCTGGTAAAATACTTGTAAAACAGGCACAGGGATGCAACATTGCAGTGATGGGACCTAGTTAACAAAATGGGTCCTATTAGATTGAAGACTTCTTTGCACCCTATCCTAGTGACGTAGGTTAGGGTTAGGGTGAGAGGGAGAGACTAGTGACGTAGGTTGCTTGTGTAGTATAACATAGGTAGTATTGGTTATTTTCCTATAGAGACTGAAATCACAAGAGGAAAATCGGGATTACTTTTTTAAATAGATAAATAGATAAAGAAGAAGATGAAGAAGAAGAGGAGGAAGAAGATTATTGTACTGTTTTAGGTGACAGTCGATAGATCACATATTGCCCACTCAAAAAAAAAAAAAAAAATGCCAGAATCAAAAATAAAGCAAAATCACTCACACATTCTGAATTATTGGGAAAATTATTCTAAATAAAAATTTTGAGATTTGACAACTGTGACAATCAGGTTTAAGGAGGGTGTATTCCAATTCCTGCTGAACATGTACAAAGAACAAGTAGAAATTTTCGAAGCCGCAAAATATGGCGTCTTCTCAAGTCTGCTGAGTAAGTAATGGGAGCTTTTAGCTAAGTAAAATCTGTCGACTATCAACACGATAGTTGCAAGTTCGATCTCTGGCTAGATAAAAGTGTTGGTCTAGCAACACTGATGAATTATGATACAATGAAACAGTACCGTATGCGGATAACTATATATGTATATATATATATATATATATATATATATATATATATATATATATATATACACACACACACTCAAATAAAGTACAATCAAATCAGACTTAGCTTTGGTCTTCTCTTATTTTTCTTTCGAAAGATAGTTTTTTTCAAAGTAATTTCATTTTCAAAAAATATTGGTAATAGCCACCCCTTTTTGAAGTACTGTATTTCTTTTAAAAAGAGTTTTGTTGCCTTTTTTTGTTGAAATAATATATATATATATATATATATATATATATATATATATATTTTTTTTTTTTTTTTTAATATGTATGAATAAAAAATCAATACGAAAAATATATAAAAGTCGGCTGAATAAGTAATGGGAACTTTTAGCCAAGTAAAATCTGCCGACTATCAACGCGATAGTTGCAAGTTCGATCTTCGGCTAGATAAAAGTGTTGGTCTAGCCACACTGATGAATTATGATACAATGAAACAGTACCGTATGCGGATAACTATAACTATATATATATACACACACACACACACTCTCTCTCTCTCTCTCTCTCTCTCTCAAATAAAGTACAATCAAATCAACACTTAGCTTTGGTCTTCTCTCATTTTTCTTTCGAAAGATAGTGTTTTTCAAAGTAATTTCATTTTCAAAAAATATTGGTAATAGCCATCCCTTTTTGAAGTACTGTTTTTCTTTTAAAAAGAGTTTTGTTGCCTTTTTTTGTTGAAAGAATTTATATATATATATATATATATATATATATATATATATATATATATATATATATATATATATATATACACATATATATTTTAATATGTATGAATAAAAAATCAATACGAAAAATATATAAATGTTTATATCTTTTCTGTATTTATTTACTGTGTGTTGACGTGTAGGAATACAAAAAGTCTTTTGAAAAACAAAAAAAAAACAAGAACGTTTCCTTCAAAAGCACATATTTTCGACCAATCCTTCGATCTTCCTCAGTGTGAATGATAGAAAACATGAGTGAGTGGGCAGTTAGCAACAGGAGAGGCAAGGGTATAGCCATTAAGGTAAAGATCTATTTGAATATGACCATTCCAGCATATATATATATATATATATATATATATATATATATATATATATATATATATATATATATATATATATATAAGAGGGGGGGCGTAAAATACGCTTAAATATGATATCTTAATTTGTCCAGATTTCGTATATATGATTATAGAGTTGTGTTTCGAAAGTAAAAAAAAAAAAAGTATTTAGGTGCCATCAGTTAGAATCGAAACCGAAACTGTAGCATTCATAGCTGGTGACGTTACCACTGTACCAACACATATAAACTGATTAAAAATTAAAAACAAACTAAGATAAATGTACAAAATGCTTCACGATTTTTTTAAACTTTGACCCATTTTTGCCCCCTGAAGACAATTTTAACCAGCTAAAAATCCATAAAAGACCGCTCTGCAAAAAATCACATCATTTGAGACCCCTAGCATCGCTCTGCGACTATTAGTTTCAGAGGAGAGAGAGTTTAGAGATATGAAGACAGACAGACATATAGTCTTTTATATATATATATATATATATATATATATATATATATATATATATATATATATATATAAATCCGTTTTCTATTAAAAAAAACTTTAGTTAAGGTTTTCTTTTTTATCCTTATGTAGTTAAATTCTCTTTTAGAATTGAAGACATTTGAGAAATCGGCTTATGCAAGTGCTAAGTCTATTTCTATTTAACAATTTTAGATAATGCTTTTTTATCCTTATATAATTGAATTCTTTATTGTAATTATAAACTTTTTTAAAAAATCGAATTATGTAGGTGCTAAGCCTGCGATAAGATAAATTCAGTTTCTTTTTTTCCGGGTATTTAAACTGCATTCTGTATATATTTTTAAAAAAATTTTTACTCAAAGTTTCTTTAGACTCTCTCTCTCTCTCTCTCTCTCTCTCTTTATATATATATATATATATATATATATATATATATATATATATATATATATATATATATATATATATATATATATACTAGCAAAAGTACCCGTCATTGACTGAGTTAAAAAACAGCCTACAGAAAATGGAAATTACGCAGATAGATATGAAAAGTCTTTATTAAAGTTTGTGCCTATTTCCATTCTATGGAGGCCAGGCGCGAACGCAGACCCCACAATTTTATTATACAATCCCTATTTAAGTTAAAACATACTTACCAAAGTATTATTATGTACACCTATATCAAAAACACTTGTAAACGTTTTTTTTTTTTTTTCATTTTTAAATTTTTTTTATTTCCATACTTTGTGGACCAGGCGAGAACACAGACCCACAATTTTAATGAACCACCGTTCTGCCAGATCAAACATACCCATTCCTGTGTCCCGATACATCTTCTATCATTATATGTGATCAGTTTTATATAATAGTCACCCATATAGGAGCCTATTCGTGACCACACACACACACACACACACGGACGTTCAGCTTTATATTATAGAATATATATAATATTTATTATGACACTATATATACATATTTCAAGGTCGTACCATTGGTTTCGATACACCGAAAACAGTAATAATATACTGTGGAAAATCGGTATAATTATTACTGTTTTCGGTGTATCGAAACCAATGGTACGACCTTGAAATATGTATATATAGTGTCATAATAAATATTATATCTTCAGCTCTCACATCTACGATCGAGCACTTTATTGGATTTTTTTCATCACCCCTGGACACACTATATATATATATATATATTATTTACTATAATTATTATTAAATACCTATAGACACTAGTGTTTCATCCTTTCGGGAATCATCAGTGCAAGGTGTTACGATTTACGCCAGTATATATATATATATATATATATATATATATATATATATATATATATATATATATAGTTTTAAAGAAACGTCTGATTATTTTATTTAATTATTGATATTATTTAATACATTATTTTAATTTTAACCAAGAAAAAACGTCCTTTTAATTATTCATGAAATTTAACATAAGCGAAACATTATTTTATTTTATTTTTATTTATTTATTTATATATATATATATATATATATATATATATATATATATATATATTATTTTACTTTGCCAATTATATTGAAGGAATATATTTATTTCTAACAGAATAGTCAAATCCCACACGCTAAAAAAAAACTTTGTGAAAACTGTCTGAATCGGAGAGAAAAAAAAGCCTGACTTGAGATGACCTTTTTAATGGCTGAAACTGTAAACCATTCGGTAGATCAAAGAGCTTCTAAATACCTACATATTTATTTACCAGCAATGTTTCCATTAAACTACCAGACATTTTATACAAAACAAGTTGGGCATGCGGGGTCTCCCTCCACGAGTGAAGAAATTTATTTTCTACAATGACTAATGTTTGTGAAAAATTAAAAAAAATCTAAGTCATGGTTATTGAGAAAAGTGCAAACAAATGAACGATTTGGGGGGGGGGCAATTTTACTCCTATATAATACCTCCTAGGTGGGTAACCAGAGTTATCCCGAAAAATCCGTTCCGGCAAAAAATTTACTTTCACCATGACTAATGTTTGTGCAAAACTTTTAAAAAAATCTAAGTCGTGGTTATTGAGAAAAGTGCAAACAAATGAACGATTGGGGGGGGGCAATTTTACTCCTATATAATACCTCCTAGGTGGGCAACCAGAGTTATTCCGAAAAATCTGTTCTGGTAAAACATTTACTTTCACCATGACTAATGTTTTGTGCAAAAAATTAAAAAAAAAAAAAAAAAAAAAAAAATCCAAGACGTAGTTTTTGAGAAAAGTACGGACGGACGAACGGAAGTGAATTACTAAGTCTAATGCCTTCTTTGTCAGGAGGACCAAAAACGTTGGATACTAACAAGAGTAAGAAAATCTAAAAACTATTTCAGTGTTTGGAAGTCTAAGATTAGAAGATGAAAAAGAAATCTCCGTATGATCAGTTAATCCTGTTACAGAGATGGGGATTAAAGAGCACATATTTGCTATGAGACATGAAAGAAATATATATATATAAAAAAAAATGTGATCTGAAAGAGGATTATCACATTTACTTTCTTTCATTATATAATAAAAATGAACCTATATGTATGTGTATGGGCATGGGGGGGGGAGAGGTGCATGCATCAAAATCAGACATATATCATGTAAGTTTGTCTTTTACAGTTTAGCACCGGATTAATATTTAAAAAAAAAAAAAGAAAAGAAAGTTAAACCGGAAGTAGAAGGAAAAAAATAAATAAAAATGGACTTTGATGAAAAGAACACGAACACACGCACCCATACATGCATAGTAATAGATAAAGCCACAATTTTATATATATATATATATATATATATATATATATATATATATATATATATATATATATATATATATATATATATACTAGCAAGCCGCCTGGCGTTGGTCGGTCATACAATGCATATAAATATTATATTTCAATTCATGCAGATTCTTATTAATTATTATAGAGCCAATTCTCTTTTGATTATTATCCAATATATAGTAATGATTTCAAAGGGTATTTAAATAAAATATGACTTAGCTATCATCCGCTAAAATTGAAACCAGAATGTTTAGTGGTCCAGCTGTAGTCGTTATTTATCTCCCCAGCTGCGTTACCATCTGAGCTACCGACAAATGGATACGAAAGATTAAGCAATTTGGAGCTAAGAATGTTTCATTTTGTGCATGTGCAAAAGTACCAGCAGAAGTAATTGGTGACAGAAAAAAAAAAAAGAAAAAAAAATGAACCTATATGTATGTGTATAGGTATGGGGGAGGGGAGGTGCATGCATCAGAATCAGACATATATCATGTAAGTTTCTCTTTTCCAGTTTAGCACCGGATTAATATTTAAAAAAAAAAAAAAAAAAAAAAAAAAGTTAAACCGGAAGTAGAAGGAAAAAAATAAATAAAAATGGACTTTGATGAAAACAACACGAACACACACACACACCCACACATGCATAGTAATAGATAAAGCCACATAATTGGTGACAGTAAAAAAAAATGGACATATCCGTTTTTTTTATAGATTGTGTTCCATCGCAATATTATATTAAAATGACCGACATAATCAAATTGTTAGTTGATTTTTTAAACATAACTTTGGTATATTTTTGGAATTGAAATCAAGAATTTAGAACAGAATCAGTAATTGTATTGGAATCCCCTGATTTCTGTGATTATATATATATATATATATATATATATATATATATATATATATATACACCCTTTGGGTTGAGCACTTTGTAAATATATTTTCACCCGGCGCATATTTAAGCTATTAAGCAAAGCCCACTATTAATTTGTTTGTAAACAAACTGATGGTTAGAGTACTGTTGCGACGGGTGGATGTGTATTTAATGCACATTCAGGGAGAAATATTTACGGTACTGATTCGTGGCCTGATGGTGAGAGCTGCCGACTGTCAATGTGACGGTTGTAGGTTCGATCCTCGGCTGGGGAAAGTTTATGTCTAGCTGCACTGATGAGTTGTGATACAACGAAACAGTACTGTATGTGAATGACTATATATATATATATATAGTCATTCACATACAGTACTGTTTCGTTGTATCACAATCATATATATATATGAACTGTGTTTCTTGCTTCATTGCAGATGATAATTTTTTAAAAATAATTTCAATAATATTAATCATAAAAAATTGAAATGTTGCACACTAATAGAGTACTCCAAAAAGCTACTCAAATATTTTTTTTCAAATTCATATGATATTCAAAATTTATAATCATTTATTTTTTTTTGCTGCCAGTTTCACTGTTTCTTGCTTTATTGCAGGTTTGAAAAAATACAGTTTAAAGGTAATAAAAACATAATTTTGCTTATCAAACTTATTTTATTCAATAAATTAAATCGTAATTTACGAAAGAATTAACCAGATATGTAACACAAAAACCAAATCATTTATCAACATAAATCCCATTCCTTGTCATTAATTTAAGCAGTTTGCTATCAACAGATGAAGTCAATCTGTTGATTTGAGAAGATGTTATGGTACTAGCAACTTCAACAACTTTATTGCAGAGGGTGTCTTTTGGTGTAAATTGTTGTCCTCCTTCATAAACCTTCCTCTTCAAAATTGACCAGAACTGCTCAAGTTAGGGGAACATGGCGGCCAATTCATGAGAGTCTCATGCTTGATCCGCAGAGATGCAAGGAAAGAAGTCGTAGCCTTTGCTGCATGAGTTGGAGCATTGTTGCGCATAAAAATGAGCTGCCGTCGACGAAGTAAAGGCAGGTCGCACAACCAAGAGGACAATTGCTCATCTAAAAACTGTATGCAAGTTTGGCTTGTGAGTTTCACACTTTCAAGCACTTGAAAAGGTCCTAATAATGTATCACCTGTGATACCTTCCCAAAACATAACTCCCCTGCCTCCTATAGGACTCAAAACTTTAGCCCATCCATCTGGACCATCAAGTGTTGCACCAGCTTCATCTATGAACAGAACCTGTTGGAAATCTGTTTTCATGTATTTTTCTACCCATGCAATACGTTTTTTTCTTATGAGTTTGGTTTAAGGGAGGTCTGGAAATGGGCTTCATGTTCCTGGCCATTTCATTCAAGACACTATATCTGGTCTTTCTGGGCAGCGGATGAATGCCAACTTTGGCAAAAATGGAGGCACTGGTGCCATTTGGTTCCCTATTGATGTGCCTGCATATTTCTCGCATATCATGAGGGGAAATGCTTCTTTTTGTGCCCCTTATCTTTTCTTGATGTGGCGTTGGGCTTCTCCACAAAAGAAACCAAGGTTCTTTTATCCCTTCCGAGTCACTTGGCTAAATCCAGAAGAGTCAGTCTCTCTATAAGGCCTGCTACAATCCTCTGCTTTTCAGTAGCAGTCAAACGTCCTTTTTTGGGCATTTTCACAAACCTACAATCAAGCGAGAAACAGTGAAAACGACAGCAAAAGAAAACATAAATGCCTATAACTTTGGAAATATCATATAGATTTTCAGAGTACTCTAACAGTGTCCAAAATTTCAATTTTTTTATGATTAATATTATTGAAGTTATAATAAAAATTATGATTTGCAATAAAGCGAGAACCAGTTACTATATATATATATATATATATATATATATATATATATTTAAATAATAAATATATATATATAAATAATATATATATATATAAATAATATATATATATATATATAAATAATATATATATATAAATATATAAATAATATATATATATAAATAATAAATATATATATATATAAATAATATATATATATAAATAATATATATATATATATAAATAATATATATATATAAATAATATATATATATATAAATAATATATATATATAAATAATATATATATATAATATATATATATATAAATAATATATATATATATAAATAATATATATATATATAAATAATATATATATATACATAAATAATATATATATATATATAAATAATATATATATATATAAATAATATATATATATAAATAATATATATATATAAATAATATACATATATATAAATAATATACATATATATAAATAATATATATATATAAATAATATACATATATATAAATAATATATATATATATAAATAATATATATATATAAATAATATATATATATATATATATATAAATAATATATATATATATAAATAATATATATATATAAATAATATACATATATATAAATAATATATATATATATATAAATAATATATATATATATATAAATAATATATATATATATAAATAATATATATATATATAAATAATATATATATATATAAATAATATATATATATATATAAATAATATATATATATAAATAATATATATATATATAATAATATATATATATATATAAATAATATATATATATATATAAATAATATATATATATATATAAATAATATATATATATATATAAATAATATATATATATATATATAAATAATGTATATATATATATATAAATAATGTATATATATATATATATATATATAATTTAAATATATATTTAAATAAGGGGGTAGTCACTAACAATGTGTATTTTTTAACATTATTTTATTATTCCGTGTCTTGGTTTTTCATTGAGAATTATGTTTAGATCATTGTAATAATGTTTTTAAATCACTGAAATCGTTTTTAACGCGTTTCAGACGTTCTGTGAAGCGTCCTCTTCAGAAATTATTTTCAAAATGCGTTGGAGATGTAAAAATAGTATTTTCGTCGTTCATTTGAAGTGTTTCCAAGAGGTGGAAACGTGTAAGTGTCTACTATTCATTGGAATGTTCAATTTTTATTACTCTTTTATTGGGCTGTGGTCACTCCTGTGTTGTGTTTCTCTCTCTCACTCTCTCTTTCAGCTTGTGTTTTTTTTTTCCTTTAGGGTAGGATGTGTGTGTGTGTGTTTTCTTTTATTGGTTTGAAGAATGTGTGTACTGTTTTATAGTATTATGAAGTTATTTGCTTCCCTAGGAAGGTGACTGTGATCCAAGGTCGTTACTAATGTGTATGTATGAGGAGTGTGGGGGGGGAACCAGCTTTTCTGAAATAAGGGTAGGGGTGCTTTCATTCTATTTTGATATTTATTTTTTTGGATTCTTAGATTTTAGTATTGTGATTTTTCGTTTCAGTCTTAAACAGTTCGGGTATTCTTTATATTATGTTGGTTTAGATAGAGGGGTGTATTTAAAAATATGTATAGGGGATTTTTTAATGTTTCTATTTATTTGTCTCCCCAGGTGGGTATGGCCAGACCCAGGATCGGTTCCTAGTGTGGGGAAGATCTCGTTCCCCTGAGGGGAGGGGCCAATTGGAGGGGTATAGGTATGGGAGGGGGATGATAGGAGGGATGATAGTTGTCTCAGTCATGAGAGATTTCTCATATATATATATATTATACTCATACAGGGTGAACCAAAGTAGGTGAACGGGTTAGGATTAGAGTTATAGTTATAATAAAGAATTGTATTAATATAACTGATGCATAAAACTATTCAAAATGCTGCCCACCTATTTTTGGCCCAGCCTGTATATTTGATGGACCTTCCCGTTCAATTCGACGTACTGAGTTCTGCCACAAAACTTAAGAAATCCATGCAGACGTTTTGTTTATAGTAGTGAAGACTTTGTGCAGAACCAACCACCCTTTTTTTTTTTAGTACAACTGCTAATCTTTGTCGGTGTAATAACTGCCACAAGACAGGGGAACAACTAAAATAAATCTATCGTTATAGGATACGATTCGGTAATCAAAACATGTGTACCCAAGCAGATAAAACAGTGATAAAAATATATAGAGATTTGCTCTGCAATAGTATTGAGCAGGTTTTTACTAATTACTATTTTTGCTATATATATATATATATATATATATATATATATATATATATATATATATATATACATATATATATATATATATATATATATATATATATATATATATATATTCAGGGAGACATAAACAGAGGAAGATGACAGTCCGGCATAGAAGACCAACTAAAGGTTTCCTTTTGTTTTGATTCGAAACCGACGATACCGATGCTGCCCTGAACTTCTGTAATACATATATAAATAAATAAATATTACTCTCTTATATATTATTTTTTTCTTAATATCTGAAAACTTTTGCTGGGGTTCTCTACAACTAACTTTATTTAATCATCCACAGATACGTGTTTTGTCGTTTATATATATATATATATATATATATAGCATATTGAGAAGTGATACACGAATTACCATTAGCGTACAAAGCGATGCTCTTTGTGTAAACAAATCGAGCTTAGATATTTTGGACGATGTCAAAACATCGTTAAACTTACGACTCACTCAGCATAGCGATAGCGTAGTGGTTAGGAGCCTTGACTGTCGAACAGATAGTCGGGTTTCAATCCTGGCTTGAGGTATTTACCTGTCTAGCCGCACTGATGAGCTGTGAAACAGCGAAACAGTACTGTATGTGGATGACTCTCTCTTTCTCTCTCTCTCTCTCTCTCTATATATATATATAGGATATAACACTAGTGTCTGTAGGTATTTAATAATATTATAGTAAATAATTATATATATAAGGGGCTTCTTCAGTCTTTAATAGACTATGTATACCCATGAAGGGGTGCCTGCATGTGAAATTTTTGTAGAAGGAGGTGCGCAATCTTCAACCACACCTCTTCTGAGTTGACATTGTTATATACCAGTGGCAACTGAAGTGTGTGTATAAGACGACTGGAAACAAATGCCGAGATAAGCGGAGAGCACATACAGCACCTAGAATTTCCAAATGGTCACTCATCTGGTACTAATCAGGCTCAACATTGCTTAACTTCAGTGATCTGACGAGAACTGGTGTGTGAACGCGATTATGCCATATATTAGGTAACCAATAAATAGGTAACGGTTATATATATATATATATATATATATATATATATATATATATATAGTCATCTACATACAGTACTGTTTCGCTGTTTCACAGCTCATCAGTGCAGCTAGACAAGCAACTACCTCAAGCCAGGTTAGACACCGGAATGCCCAAACAGGGCTTCTAACCATTGCGCTATATGGCTGCTGCTATGCGGGAAGTGAATTAACAATGTTTTGACTTTGTCCAAATACCTAAGCTCAATTTGTTTACACAAAGAGCATCGCTTCATATGCTAATGGTAATTTGTATATCACTTCCCAAATGCTCAACCTAAGATAGGGAGCATTATATATGTATATGTCTCGTCCTTACCCCGCAATATATATATATATATATATATATATATATATATATATATATATATATATATATATATATTTCTAGCAGA
This sequence comes from Euprymna scolopes, assembly GCF_053919585.1. Lineage (NCBI taxonomy): Eukaryota > Metazoa > Mollusca > Cephalopoda > Sepiida > Sepiolidae > Euprymna > Euprymna scolopes. The sequence goes on along the minus strand of NC_136492.1, from coordinate 22,100,702 downwards.
TAAAATACTAAAAAATATGAACTCTCAGTTGATCCAAATCTGCAGTGATAGAAGACTATTTATACAGAATTTCATATTAGTAAGTCTAGACACCCAAACAGGTACATACATCTTTCCTATTTGAATAGACGGTTTCTTCACGAGAGAATCAATAAACACGCAAAAAAGGCGGCAACTTTAATAACTTTAGACAAATTAAATTGGACAGCTGTCAAAATACAATTAAAAGTAAATATTCTGAACGAACCGACTTAAAAAAAAAAAAGGCTTATTATGTCGTCTGAACAAAAGGAAAAACAAAAGATGCTTTCAAACCACCTAATAGGAAAGTATGTTCATCCATACATGAAAATAGACACTTTTTTCATTTGATTTTTGTATTTATATGAAATCAATAAAAAAAATTACGCATTTATTATCTGTATTAGCTTTTTTTTTTTCCAAAAATAATTAAATACACTTTAAATTGTGCAGTAAACAAATACACGTTTAATTCTTAGATAATCTATTTGATTTATATATATGCTAGCAGTTCAGCCCGGCGTTGCTCGGACCCTATGTACTGGTCATAACTTGCCCTATGTGTGAATACCCTTTATGTAAAATTTCAAATGTTTAAACCAAAAATTGTCTGAGTACTTTGGTAGAGGCCGCAGAGGTAAATTTTTTAAACTTTTACCCCAATTTTGACCACTTAACATTTATTGTTTTGATCTCAAATCAAAAAAAAAAAAAGTTGGACCCATGTCCAAGTTACCTACATCTAAAATTTCAAGTGTTCAGACCCAAAATTAGCGTAGGAGATTGTTAGAGTTTTCAAAGGTAAAATCGTTGAACTTTGACCCCATTGGCAGCCAAGTTTCTGGCCGAAAACTGATTAAAAAGATTTTCCCAAATCTCAATACCCGTTATGTCAAATCTCGAGTCTGTAGACCGAAAATTGACAGAGAAGTTTGGTAGGGAAATGTACACACACAGACACACAGCCAATTTCACTTCAT
>NC_136492.1:22047201-22082201 GCF_053919585.1 Euprymna scolopes | reverse complement strand
AGCAACCCTTCGTGAGTATCCATAGTCGGTCTAAGACTAAAGGAGCCTGCTTTTGATATATATATATATATATATATATATATATATATGTGTGTGTGTGTGTGTGTGTGTGTGTGTGTGTGCAAACATTTAAACATTTCTTTTCAATAGATTTATTTAAATAGAAATTGTTACTTTTTTTTTTTAATTTTAATAATGTCTCAGCCTTGTACTACTTTTCAAGCGAAAGAATTTTCTTCCTCTTTTTTTCCTCGTTCATCCATCTGTTCGATCACTTGAGTTTTTCCCACGCTCTTCCACTATAACTTAATCGAACCTAACTGTAATCGAAGAATTCATTCAATCAAGCAATGGATTTTTTTTTTTTGTTCACAAGGGAGTCACTACTTTGATTATTCAAGGGAATGGCTGGACAAGAACTTATTTACAATCGTTATAATCCAACTTATGTCTCAGCCAAATGGACAACAGAAACCGGAAGTCAAAAAGAGTAAATAATTTTGACTTTATTCCAACTTATTTCTCAGTTTTAATGAACCCCATTTTTTTTCTGTTTTTGTTTTTATAAGGGGGTCACCACTTTTCAAGGCCCAAAGGCCACTTGAGGATAAGAGTTAATGAGTCACCAGGTCAACAGCGTAATAATCGTTAGTGGTGGAAATCAGGTATAATTTCATTATTTAAGAGGACGGCTCAACAAGAACTTGTTTACATTGAACTTAAAGACGACCATATTGTAGTCAGCTGGAAAGCAGACCAGCAGAACAGTGTTCCACAAGCAGGCACTTCTAGGAAAGAAATCAACATTTGACAAAATATGAAAATTAAATTTAAATTTTATAAGAATTTTTTTCAACTATCGAAAAAAAAAAAAAAAAAAAAAAAAACGGGTGCTTATTCAGATTAGCACTTATGGCGGCAATTAAAAGTAAAGAAAATACAAAAAAGTCTGACGTATGCACCATCATGTAATTTGATCAAATATTTTTTTGTAGTCAAGAAAATCAAATTTTACGGCTAAGCAAGTTGTAGTGTTTTCGTCGGCCATGATTAAATTTGATGAAATAAAAAAAAGGGGGACAACTCAAATCACGTTCAATGCGGGGGGAAGTCATCACATCAAGAAATCTTTTTAAAACCAAAAATGACTTTTTTTGCTATGAAAATCTGAAATCCTCCTTTCTCCGTGTTAAGAATGGCTTTCCAAATAGAAATACAAATGCGAAATCCATCTTTCTCCAAGTGTAACAGTGCGGATGCAAATTCTTAAGTGACGTCACAGATGTGGGCGGGACTATAAATCAGAGAAAGAGAAAAAGAGATGAGATGATGTTCAAGATCTTGTCAGAGAAGTGGAGAATGTTCTAGATCATATGGGTGACGTCACGGCTGTATACCAAGGAAATAAATGTCATTGTACAAAACCAAAAAGCGAGTCAGAGTTATTTCCTATTGTTTGTCTTAGTTTCCTTTATGACTGAAACTACACACAAAGTATGTTGGTCTGCAACCAATGTTACACATGTTAAGAAGGAATTTCTAAATAAAACGCCATTCTTAACATAGAAAAGAGGGCTTTTTCCAACTGCTTACATAACCCGATGGAGGATGTCGATGCAAAGTTGCCAGAGATTGAGTTGTGAACTGGATAAGTACCCATAAAACATATTGTTAGATATTGACTGGGAAACATAGAAGGAGTGCTGGTCGACAATCATTATGATCATTCAGGCCAAAAAGTTTTGTCAGATTTAATAGTTACCAAGAATGTGAACTTAAAATCTTATAACATAGCTGACAACTTAGAAATAATGGCATGTAAAAACATCAGGTTATTGTGAATGCTCTGACGAACTACAATCACTTGTACCCCCTTGATGTAAATACCCCCAACAAACCCGACAAGCAGCTAAATCCCACCCCTTCACAGTAGAGATCCCTAGATGCAAGAGAGCCTTTTACTCCAGTAGTTTCTTCCCCAGAACAGCTAGACTTTGGAATTCCCTTCCGGGTGTCTGCTTCCCCGACTGTACTGACATGCAGAAGTTCAAGTGCAACGAGTAGAGGGAGTTAGAAATGGTGATAGTCAGAATCAGCATTGCAACTTTCCAAAGCCGGGGGGGGGGGACACTCTGGAATAAAAAGTTGTTGAAAATAAAATCTGAGGCTCTGTCGTTACTTGGGGAGAATTTCCATTTCTGCTTCCCGTCAAACAAGACCAAAGATGGACCAGATATGTTTCCCCGATTGGCCAGATGTTGAAACCCCAAAATATTCGTCCTTTGTGTTGTAAAGGTGTTTATGTATATCATTCTTCCGTCATGAAGTGTAATTAAATGTACATGCACACACAATGAACTCTTGATAGACAATCACAATGCTAGACGGTCAGAGACAAACACTCTATATACACACATTCATTACATATCAAAGATATATATATATATATATATATATATATATATATATATATATATATATATATATATATATATATATATGCGTTTTATTTTTTATTACCGTATCTTTCTGTTAAGTTACATTATTGTTTCAGCTACCCGGCCGTTTTTTTTTTTTTTGGCCGTCTGTAGATTCCTCAGACTTTTACAGAAAACCTGTCTTTCTGTAAAAGTCCGAGGAAGCTACAGACGGCCAAAAAAACGGCCGGGTACCGAAAACAATAATGTAACTTAACAGAAAGATACGGTAATAAAAAATAAAACGTATATTTGCTCTACAACAGCATTGAGTACTTTCTTCAGTTTTTATTAATTACCATTTCTACTAAACTATATATATATATATATATATATATATATATATAGTAAGTTATAAAATTTGCCATATATATTTTATAACTTACTACCTAGCTCTACCTACGCATTGAGCACTGTTGAAGTTTACGAATAAATTTATACTTTCGTATATTAATTTATGTGATTAAATGAAGTAGTCATATATATATATATATATATATATATATATATATATATATATATATATATATATATATATATATACCCCGGTTACATAACAATATCATGTTTCAGAATTTTTAAGATGAGGACTGATAATTTGTATTATTTGGATTCTTCAGACTACTGTTCTCATCTCGAGTTTTATTTTCACGTTTCCACCAACGCAATATGTGCGTCTTGTCAAACTCAGGAATATTTATGTCTGACACAGAAACCTTTATCTATTCCAAGCAGAACCCTTTATGTAACCCACGAGGGTAACTTGCTCTTGTTCCTTCAACCATGACTGGGTAGGGTAGTTGTATTCTTAGTCTCGCCTGTACTGATGATTGAACCGTTAATGCTTAGAAGATTCTGCTTAGCAATTTTATCCGCTGTGCCAGTAGGCTCGTGCATATAGATTCCCGAGTTCGACAAGACGCACCTGAAGATGGTTGGAGGTTACAACAGCTGAAACGTTATGAGAATAACATCCAAGATAAAAACATTAGTCAGAATAATCCAATCGACAGAAACTGAAACTTGCAAATATTATTTTTAGAATATAGACAGGCGCTTTTAATTTTCGTGAGTTATCCCCCTTTGTGATTCATAGTTTTTTTTAATAGTATTCAAATTGGCAGCCATGTAATTAATTAATGTAACACGATGTTTAAAAACAGTGAAAAGCGCGACCTCATAGTGGGTGGATCATATTGGGTTGAAATAATTGAATTATTAATTCCTGATAAATGTAATTGGATGTGATAATGGATTTTGCACTTTTTTTTTTTTTCCTTTTTGCCATTAATTTGCGGAAATTGCCTTCTCTTATATTGTGTTTCATTAAATGTTGATAAATGGATCTTCGGACAGAATAAGCATACCATGTAAATCGATGTCTCTAAAAATAAGCAACATAATCTAATAAGAAAATATTAGTGGGACATGTGGAAATTCCACAGCGGACTCTTTCATATGTAATATATTGATGTCGACATTCTGTGGATGTCCAGTGTAAATGGAGGCATTTGTTTGTTAAAACTGCAAAAGTATTTATCTAAGCTAGCAGGGACGCCCGGCATAGCCCAATCGTAAAGTAAACTTAAATATGGTATTTTAATTCTTGCAGATTTTGTATATATTATTATAGAGTCAATTTTCTATCGATTCTTGTATATTATAAAGTTGTGATTTCAAAAAAATAAATATATATATATTGATATGACATGGGTGCATCAGCTTTACTCGAAACTGAACCCAAAACTTATAAAGGAAATATATATATATATATATATATATATGTATATATATATATATATATATATATAAGCTTGAGTTCCTTCAGTTATAATCAAAACCGAAACCAAAACTTATGAAAAATTCTTGGCAAAATTATTTATTACAAGAAATGGAAGGTCATTATTTATTACAAGAAATGGAAGGTCATACCAATCAAACAACAGTTACTTTGGGAAAAAAATGATGTAAGCGTGACACACAAAATAGCATACATCATTTGGCCAAGATCAAAGTGTAGTATCTGTTCTCTCAGTTACTAAACTTGACCCACCACCGGGCTTTCGGGCTAGGTTAAGGTGTTTTTTCTTACTAACCTTTGTTAGCAAGGACCGACCCCCTCCTTTGGGGAGTCAGGACCTAGAGGACCGACTCCACATTTCTGGTAGCTTGGACCCGGAAATCGATCCCCTCTTTTGGGAGACTGGAATCTCGGGACCAACACCACTATCGCTGGTAGTTGAGACCTTCTTTTTTCATTTGTTGTTGCATGTTGTTTTTTCTTCGTTCCGGTCTCTTCCCTCTAGAGACAGGGGATGGTCTAATTTCTCCACACTTAATTGCCTGAGCAGCACTCTGACCTGCCAGGCCCAAACTTTGTCTATCTTCACTGCTCTCCCAGTGGATCGAGCAGACAGGGTTCTCTTTCTCGCTTCCGTTGGGGTAGTTAGTGGGTAGGGTGACGTGGGGTAGGGCGGGTGCTTCGTTTCTGCTCCCCTCTGTGGGCAGGGATGCCTATCCCCTCTCTCTCTTAATTGCGACGCGGCACTCTGACCCGCTAGCACCCACTGCGTCTTTCTTCTCTGCTCTCCCCCCTCGCGGGGGGATCTGAGCTGCTAACCCGACATCCCCGTGAGGGGAAGTCAAAAACTCTAATTTCTTCAAAGTCCGCTCCTCCCCCTCCATTCCCCTGGGTTTTCTTTTCCCCCACTACACTTTGGTCCGCGCCAGCGGCCAGTGCAACCGCCACGATGCCAGGCAGGAGGGGTACGTCACCCCAAATGCACAGCATCTCAACTGCGAACGACTCCCTATGTGAGGGAGCTGATGCATCTCCCGGCGAGACGGCGCCAGGAAACAAGGTAGGGCCCCGGCGCGCGGCGACCTTGGAAGAAAGCGGGAGGGTAGGGCCACAGCCCGCGGCGACCCCCCAAAAAGCACCTGCAACCGCTCCCCACGAGGGCAACCCAGCGGAAAAAGCTGCCGTTAAGTCACTAGCTATGGAAAGTGCAGAACCCAGCCAACCAGCTGCACCCCAGGACGGCAGAACCAAGGGAGGAAGACCGGGGAACCCATCCCCCGCTCCCCCAAAGGGCGACTCCCCAACAGAAAAGGAGGAAAACAGCACCGCGGACCAAACCGAGGCGCTGGATGAAGACGTAATAGCCTCCATCTGCTCACTATTCGGTGGGGAAGACAGTGATTGGCCCCCCAACACTCCCCAAGAGGACCAAATACGGAAAAGGGGTGACTCTCCGGCCAGTGGTAACAAAAGCAAGCTGGAAGGAGAGACACCCTTGACAGTACCCACCAAGGCTCCAGCTGGGAACACGGCACCAGAAGGGGAGACACCTCCATCCCCCAAGGGGACAGCCACCCAGCAAAGGAAGAAAATAAGAAAAGGGAGCGGCCCGGAGAGCAAACCAAGCCAGGACGAAACAACGCCAAAGACACAATGGCCTACTTTGCCTGGTAACGGCCCCGTTCCGAAACCAAAAATGCCCATAACAATGGAGAGCCCCACAACACCAGCTACGCCCCCCAACCCGAGTCCAGCTGACACCCACCAGGATGGAGGACCGGCATGGGGCCCCAAAGAGCAGCAAGGGAAGTTGACGCCCGAAGACTACAGAGCACTCTTCGACTCCACTTACAAGGAGTATACCCAGGGGAACAACATCCAACCCCTCCCGGGTCAAGTGGAAGTACTGGAGAAAAGAGTGCTCTCGCTGATAACTTCAGACACCAAGACAAGGGGTCTGACGGGCGTCAACAAGGACACCATGATGAACGTGTTGCTGGAGCAGAACATTCCCGCCAACTACATCTGTAGAAGGAGTTACGCACAGTGGGATGTTCTGCTCCCCACCTCCGAAGACGCAGTCAGGCTGTCCAGGACCTGCCATCAGAGCAGGAACATAAAGCTCCAACCCATCTATATGAACAAGAGGAGAGCAAATGTTTCTGCTCTAAACGTCCCCTGCTATATGGAGGCCAAACAACTGGGGGCTATCCTAAGCCAGTATGGAGACGTAGAGGAAGTCACCCCGGTCCGCGGATTAAGAAACATCATGACCGGGGACTACAAAGTACAGATGGTCCTGGACAAGGCTGGATTCTACGCCATCCCAGCCACACTCAAGTTCGGAGAGTGGACACTCTCCCTTATAGTGGAAGGGAGGAGGCCTCATTGCTGGCTGTGCACACAACAAGGGCATATGGCGAAGGACTGTCCAAAGAGGAATGGAGGGAAGAAGCCCACAAAAGCGGCGGGAACAAGCGTGACAACAAATCAAGCCGCTGCTCCCGCGCCGGCCGCAAATCCTCCAGAGGCACCGACAGGCTGGGTGACGGTCGTAAAGAAAGGCAAGATCAACAAACAGCCATCCTTGCAGACAGTCACCCAAGACCAAGAACAACCGAAGAGCGAGACGGAGAAAATGGACACACAGACACCCTCCTCCTCAAACAAGAGGAAACTACCAGAATCTGAGGAGGAGGCCGCGTCAGAGGCAGAGGAAGAGACAACAACAGTCTCTATGGCCCTGAGCGCAACAGAGATCAGGAGGGCCAGGAGGAGGAAAAGCCGCAAGACACGCGCAAACCCTCCTACCCCCACTGAGACTGAGAAGGACTCCCTCGCAACAACAACACAGGATGAGCCCCCTGTGATCCCAACACCCCAGCAACCCGAACAACCTTCCCCCTCTCCTATAAAGGCCCCAAGAAACTCTTCCCGCCCCTCATCCCGTGACAGGAGCCAAAAAGAAGAAAACGAGCAGGCTACCCCCTCCCCAAGCGCTCAGCCTCCCCATCAACCAAAAGAGGTCCCCTCCCCCACTCCCAAAGTCCGCACTGAACGGACCAAAAAGCTCCCCTTCCTGCCAGGAAGCAGGATTTGTGAAACAGACCCTCTCCAACCGGCTCCGGACCTTAAAGGACAACAGAAGGTCCGGTACAATAAACTCAAAAACTTTGAAAAAGTCGGTGGAGACCTAGTAACAGACCCCACTAAATTCAAGGACGCTCCCTTGTTGACCACTTTCGTTAGGGTCAACAAGGACGGTAGGACTGGAGGAATGTGGGCAATGATTAAGGCAGCGAAGAATGCGATCCCAGGCCAGCAGCTGGTGGATAGGGACCATCCTTCACTGACCAACATTTTCTTTAAATGTGAGGGTAGAATCCCCATGTATGTACACCCATCGCTATACAGGGCACTCAAACTAACCTTCCCCCTGGACGTGGGGGGCGTGGCCAAGGATGGATCACCTTCATCGGATTTACTTACCGGCAGCCTTGGCCAGGCCTGCCATGTCCTCACTGCCCAGGATTTCAGACCCGTCTGTGACAGTGCTTGAGGTAAGTGATCATGTCTTTGAACTTGGCTACATTGAATGTGAGGGGCATCAGGTGTCGAAGCAAGGCCTCGCGCGTTGTGAGAGACTTGGTGTCCCTCAAGGTAGATATTGCCGCTATCCAGGAGACCCACTTTGTTTGTGACGCGGATTGTCAGGTGCTGGTAAACGATTACGATGTCTACTCAGCATATGGCAATACCTATAGTCGTGGAATCTCCTTGCTAGTGAGTCGCACCCTGTCAGCGTCGGTGAATGTTGTTCACGCAGGCGAGGACGGGCGGGCGCTTGTTGTTGATGTTGCTGTTAATTGTAGTGTTTTTCGGATTGTTGCTGTTTATGCTCCCAATGCTGCTGTAGAGAGGGCAACCTTTTTTCGACGGTTGGAGGGCTTCTTAGTGGATCCGGAACGGTTAGTTTTAATGGGGGATTGGAATGCAATCCTTGATCCCAAAATAGATAAGGTCGGGGGGACTAGCGGGTCGGCGTGGTGTGACAGCAGTCTGTCTGACCTGATGGCCTCGTGCGATCTCGTCGACAGATTTCGTCTGGATCATCCGGGGCGGGAGATGTGGACGTGGCATCCTGTAGTGCCTTCCCATCCAAGCACTTACTTGGATCGGATGTTAGTTAGAAGAGGCGATGTAGACTTCCTATCTTGCCCCACGTTCCACTTGCTAGGACACTCGGACCATAAACTTGTTATGGCCCGTTTGAACTTAAGTGCTAGGCCTAAACTCGCCGGATACTGGAAGTTCAACAGCACCTTGTTGGAGCTGGAGGACTACCGGTTGAAGGTCACTGAGCTAATTCAGCGGGCTTTAGTGGGGGCGGTTACAGGGAGTAAGTGGTGGGTTAGTCTCAAGGCCAAAATTAGGCGCTTCTCTGTCCAGTATAGCCAATGCCTCGCGATAGATAAGGCTAAGGCAAAGAAGCGTTTAGAGGATAAGCTGACCCGGGCGGTGGAGGGGGGGGACCCCCTAGAGTTAGCACTAGCTAAACAAGATCTCAACCGCTTGGCTAGCGAGCGGTATGAAGGTCAAGTAGTTAGGGCTAGGTTAAACAAAGTTTCTAACGAGGCTGTTAATGTTGACGCTGTTGAGCGTAAGGCTGCTTTAAGGCGCGGTTCGGATGGGTACATTCGTAAAGTACATAACCTGGAAGGACACCCCTTAGTATCGACTCGGGAGATCTGCGAGGGGTTTCGGGAGCATCTATCGGTGCGCTTCACCCAACTACCCGGACTCAGGGTTGATGAGTTTGGCAGCTATTTGGCTGACTCGCCCCGCCTCACGGCGGCTCGGGCAGCTAGCTGTGATGGTCTTATTACTGAACATGAGGTCATTACTGCGTTGAAGCAGGTCGGCTATAACAAATCCCCGGGGCTTGATGGTTTACCCTACGAGTTTTACTTGAGGCTGTCGCCCATGTTGGTCCCTATTCTGAAGGATATGTTCAACCATTGGTTTGCCCAGGGTTCCATCCCTGGACAGGTGACCAAGGGTGTGATCACATTGCTGAGGAAAGGTCAACGGCATGGTGGGAGGGAAAACTTTGATGATTTTAGGCCCTTGACTCTGCTAAACACAGAGTTAAAGATTTTGGCAAAGATTCTTGCGAATCGCTTGCAGGTTGTCATCACTGACTTGATCGAACCGGACCAGACTTATGCTGTGAAGGGGAGATCGATTCAAGACAATTTGCACTTGATACGCTCGATCATAGAGGGGACAGAAGACGACGCCGAAGCCGCGCTGATCAGTTTGGATCAGTCCAAGGCATTCGATAGGGTCGACCATCGGTTCCTAGGATCTGTGCTAGAGGCCGCCGGATTTAATCCGGACTTCCGCAAGTGGATCTTTGTTCTGTATGACAGGCCGACGGTAGCGGTGCAGATCAACGGTAAGCTGTCGGAGTCATTCGCTGTCTCTCGGTCGGTGCGACAGGGTTGTCCGCTGTCGCCTCTGTTGTATGTCCTGGCGTTGGAACCCCTCCTTCGCAAGTTAAGGGACGAGGCGGCTACACCAGTCCTGCGCGGAATAGCTCTCCCTGGAGGCACACGAGCCAGGGTTTCCGCGTTCGCCGATGACGTCACCGTGTTCGTGTCTTGCCTCACGGATGTTCAAGCGGTGGTCGAGGCGCTCGCTCGATACGAAGAAGTAACAGGGGCCATCTTCAACCGTAGCAAGTCTGTTGGCCTGCGGTTGGGGGCCTGGACCGGGGTAAACTCGCTTCCAGGTATTTTCAGCTGGACCGATGGACCGGTCCGCATTCTCGGTGTCTGGTTTGGACCGGGACTTCAGCTGGAAAAGAATTGGTCGGAAGTACAGTCTAAGGTCAAATCGTCAGTAAAGACTTGGATTGGAAGGAAATTGTCCTTGAAGGGTTGGGCGGAGGCGTGTGCTACATACGTCTTTCCGCTCATCCTTTACCGTTTGTCTGTACTTCCTCTCCCTGCAGAACGACTAACCCGCTTACAAGGGCGCCTCGATTCACTTTTGTGGAACGAGGGTAAGCATTATGTCTGCAGAGAGGTCTGTGTTCAAAATCCGAGCGAGGGAGGCCTGGGTCAGCCCAGTCTCTTGTGTCATAGAAACGCCGAGAGATTGGCTTTCCTGGGTCGTTCGCTTGAAGGAGACGCTCCTTGGGTCCCTGTGGTTGAGAACTCGTTTCCCAATCTCAAACCCAACCCTTCGGTAGAAGGTCGTCGTAGACCGAAGGGGGAGTCCAAGTTCTTCTCCGAATGCCGAACCGCTCTTAGAGCTTTGCCGGGGACCAATGTCCTTGATCAGCCAAGGAAGAAACTGTATCGGGATTTAGTGGAGGGGACCGCGAAGGATCCACTTTGTAGGCGGATGGGATGGTCGATGGAGGTTGTCCGTTCTCAATGGTGTTGGGCGCCGGGACGGGAGATTCTGAATAACTCGGAATTCTCCCTGACTTGGCGACTGGTCCGAAATGTGCTGCCCCTCTTCGACGTACTTTTCCGGTATAAAGAACATACCAGCCGCTTCTGTCCGTGCTGTGACGAACGCGAGCCCGAAACAATCGAGCACGCGTTTTTTAGTTGCAGCCGGATACAGCCCCTATTAAGGTACGTCGAGGGGGTAACAGCTCGCATCGATGCCGAGTGTCTGCTCGATCTTGACGTAGGAACTTTTGTGTACAACATGGAGCCGCCGTTCCCCAGGGAGGAAAGTTTGGTTTTCCTGGCGATCCTAGCAGTAGCGCGCATGACCATTTGGATCACGCGCCTCAAGTTGGTCCACGAAGGGACATCTGTTCCTGATCGGGATCTGATCGTTTACTTTAAACATTTGCTTAAAGTAAAGATCAGATGCGATTGGAAGAGGTTGCCTAGAGTGGAATTTGACAAGAGGTGGGTGCACAGAACTAGTTTGTGCATCCGTCGAGGAGCCAAGTTTCAATACGTGTTCCCTCCTTAGGCATGGCATGGGCGGTGCTGGGTCCTACGGAACCCATCCCGCCTAGGTTAGCATTATAAGTTCAGTAAAGTAACTCTTGACTGGTGGTACAAATGAGATCCTGTTCCTGATTTTATTTTTTGGTATTAGAGAACCTCTGAGTCTGCCCAACCCCCCTGCTCCTCATTTTTATTTTCTGATGCCCCCGGTCATCCCCCTACTCAGAGGTCACCTTCCTACCCCCTCCATCCGTTGCTTTATTTTCTCCCACCTCCATTAAGGCGACTTCCCCAAACCCCATTAGGGATGCTCTGCTTGTTTTCGGTTCCCCGGAAAACAGTGGGGGATCTAGCCACATAGAATAGTACAGGGGGGTCTTACTAACAACACATTAGTAGTTTTTTCCTTATTTTTGAAATGAACATTTTCATTAGTTTTTTCCCACTCCACGAACATTTTATGCCAATTAATTCAAGAACTCTTTCTAATGAAATCGAATTTTATTTTCTCACACATACACACACACACACACAAAAAAAAAAAAAAAAAAAAAAAAATGCACACACAACATACAGAAATGAATATACAAATTGTACATAGTTAAATTTTACATTGAACGCTGGGGTTATTAGTTAGATTAGGATCCACAGAGTGATTGAGGTATTTTGGTAAATGTTGCCAGTCAAGAGTAAGACTTCAAAGTCTCATCTGTTACATAGTCAAAAAGACCCTGTACCCTCCCCCTCCCAATTTCTTGTAGGGCCTTGTGCCTAATTTTGTTGAATTGAATTTTTTGTACGTTTTTTATGTTCAATTTTTTCTTTCTCAATAAAATATATAAACAAGATCAAAGTGTAGTATCTGTTCCGGCAGATGCTGCACTTAAGATGATTTGTACCAGTCAATGGAGGGGAAACCCTCTATACTGGGACAATTATTATTTTTGGTAACCAGAGTGCCCCCTTTTTGCCTACTTTTAGGGGAGCTGGTTTTTACCTCACATTAAAAACGGCCTTGTGCCTAATTTGCTCAGTGGGGGAGCAAATAAATACCATCTGTTCCGGCAGATACTGCAAGCTATGACTAGCTATGACTAGCTATGACTAGCAAAGATCAGATGTGGGGGCAACCCCACATACCTGACCTTTAACCAGCTCCCATTTCCCACGTCTCGGGAGCTGGTCCCCTTTTCCCCTTCTCCCTCCCTTCACTCCTCACGTTAAAAATCGGCCTTGTGCCTAATTTGCTCGGTGGGGGAGCAAATAAATACCATCTGTTCCGGCAGATACTGCAAGCTATGACTAGCTATGACTAGCAAAGACCAGATGTGGGGGCAACCCCACATGCCTGACCATTAACCAGCTCCCATTTCCCACCTCTCGGGAGCTGGTCCCCTTTTTCCCTTCCCCCTCCCTTCACTCCTCACATTAAAAATCGGCCTTGTGCCTAATTTGCTCGGTGGGGGAGCAAATAAACACCATCTGTTCCGGCAGATGCTGCAAGCTATGACTAGCAAAGACCAGCTATGACTAGCAAAGACCAGATGTGGGGGCAACCCCACATGCCTGACCTTTAACCAGCTCCCATTTCCCACCTCTCGGGAGTTGGTCCCCTTTTTCCCTTCCCCCTCCCTTCTCTCCTCACATTAAAAATCGGCCTTGTGCCTAATTTGCTCGGTGGGGGAGCAAATAAATACCATCTGTTCTTCAGATGCTGCACTTCCATTTCTTGTTCTCTTTCGGTGGAGGATCAGTCCTTCACGGCTGAGACAATTTTTTTTTTTTTTGTACCTTTTCTCCACGTTAAAAAACGACCCTGGTGTCTAACTCTGTCCCGTGGAGAGGCATAGTAAATAGGTACATGCTATCGTATTAATATATACTAGCGGGGGTACCCGGCGTTGCCCGAGTGTTTGTTTCCGGGACGGGGGGGGAGGAGTTTTAAAAAATCTTATGGTAGGTAAGTAGGAAGGATCAAACCCGGAGTCATGAGTAAAAGTAGGAAAATAAAGTGTGAAAAAAAAACAAAAAAAAAAAAAACATCTGCAACGTTAACAGTTCGGCCACCAAGAAAAGTCCATTCCAGTTGTTTAGGAAAAAAAAAACAAAAAAAAACGACTACGGTAGGTCGGCGCGAACGTGAAAATATAATGTGAATTGTCCAGCACGCTAACCACTACGCCACAGAGCACTGCAGCTTAGTTTAGTGATTTTAAATAACTTCACATGAAAGAACTACGAAGCCAAACCGGTGTTGTCTTCTCAACTGTTCCTTGTGAACGATCCCCAAACGGTGTTAAGTGGTGGCAGGGGGAGGAGGAATTTATTAGAGAGAAAATATTTTACCACTTCCATTGATCTTAACCGATTTTGGCCGTGACTTCTCAGCAGAAAAAGTATAGAAATCTAAGATTATCGAGGAATTTGAGAAATAATAAGCCTATAACACACCTCAGATATTGTTCTGCCGTTTGTGCATATTATATTTGCATGAAATATCTTGATTTTTAATCCTATTAAGGTCAAAATCAGACGGGGAAAAATGAGTTCATTTTATTTATATAGAGAAGAGAAGAGAAGAGAAGAGAAGAGAAGAGATAAGAAGATTAGAAAACATTAAAAAGGGAGATAATTCATCTAAACTCGACGCAATGTATATACAAATTTCAGCACTTGTGCTTACTCGGACGATTTCCTTTTTTTTTTTTTTTCTTTTTTTTTTTCAGTTGGGGCATGGGAAGAGTGCATCGCAGGGGCAGACAAATGCAATTTTGGGACCGAATCGAAAATAAATGCATTGTTTTATTAATGCGCGTTTGTTTGTTTTTTTAGAGAAAGTTTTTTTTTTTAATAAATATAAGAGACTTACAATAAAAACTAGTTTTTTTTGTTTTTTTTAATAAAATAAACAATTTTTTTTTTTACTTTTAATAAAATATAACCATGTATTACTGAAATGCGTGTGAATGTTGAGAAAACTATTTTTTCTTTCAAAATTTAAAATTTTCATAATAAAGTCAAATCCTTTTTATTTGTAATTAATAAAACAACGCATTTATTTTCGATTCGGTCCTGAAATTGCATTTGTCTGCTCCTGTTACGCACTCTCGCCATGTCTCAACTAAAAACCAAAACAAGTTACTCTGTCCGAGGAAGCCAGTTCAACCTAGGGTGAATGCTGCCGGATACTATTAAATCTTGTACAAACATCAAATGCAAGCAGGTGTTAACATCCAAATATTTCAGCACACCTGCAGCCGTGTGTGTGTGTGCGTGTGTGTGTTTGATGATTAAATTAAAATTCTGTAAATCAAAATATATACTGTGACATAATCCTCAAATGGATCATGTATTTGAATGAAAATTGAAATATTTAATTTTAGGCCAACGAGAAATGTATCGGTTTTTGTTATATTTGAGGCAAAATGAACATGGTTTCCGAGAGAGAGAGAGAGAGAGAGAGAGAGAGAGAGATAGTATATAAAAAAGAGGGAGATGTTAAGCCTAAAAAGAGAGAGAGAGAGAAAGAAACAGTATAGGAGTAGGAGAGAGAGGTGAGAAAAGCCTTTAAACATGCAAGTTGGCAAATGACCCTGTCAACAAGATGACCTGGTCAACGACATACTTTTCGACCTGACCCCTGCTAGTTGCTAAGCAACAAAGAAAGAAAAGAGAGGGATAAGAAATGTATAGAGAAGAGAGAGGGAAAAAGGAGGAAAAGAGAACTTTTTGGTGCAGAAGAGATACCCGCCGAGCGGAGGTGGAAAATTTTCCACCACTCCACCAAACGAGAGATGAACGAATCGATGTCGACACCTCCCCCCATCAACAACGAAAGAAAATAAATAATGTCTGGGAGAACAAGCCGGCGTCGTCGAAATACAGAATGAACACAAGAGACATGATACTCCAAGAATAACCAAAACGTTGGATGGATATTATACAAGAATATCGCATGTTATGAACTGTCGTCCGAAGCGAACAAAACGGCGGTTAAACTCCCCATAAAAGCAAATAAAGAAGAGGAGAAAATAAAAATAAAAATAAAAACTGTAAGTGTATTTATGAACATCTCTCTCTCTCATGTATTAGATGAATGGGTTCATTTTGCCATTATTCTTTTTGGATTGATATATTTTTTGTATTGATATATTTCTCATTGGCATTTTCAGATAGTAGGTAAAGACACCTCTTCCACACCCTCGTAATTTGTTTTATTTTTATTTTATTTAATCTCATCCTCTCCTCCCTACCGTAGTTTAGTGTTTTGTAATAAAATTTAACTTTGAAAGTTACCATTGTGTGTCGTGTCTCCGTTATTTTCATACGCTGTTCATTCGTCTACTGTATATTTCCGGGTTTTAAAAGAGTCTTCCCATACTTCAGCAAGATGTACCGATCCAGGGCACATGTGTTTTACTGTTCAGTTGTAACGCAGGAATGTGTTATTATTTCTGTTTGCATTCGTAATAATAAGAATTCGTAATAATACACATATATTTAAGTTAAGAATTTATTGTTTGAAACAAGGAATATATAGAGAAAATTATATTTATTTCCTTAATCCATGGATTTTCAATAATGGCTCAAATCATCAGAGAAAATGAAATGCAATTTGCAAAATTTTCAGCTATGAATAAACAAGTATTTTGCTTTTCAGCACATATATTGAAAATGTTATTTGAATGGTGAATAAGAGTCATAGAAAAAAGGATTTCATACAACCTGGGCAGTCCATTATCAGGATGAGTTCAATAGTTTCCGGGATATTGCCGCCAGGTTGAAGGAGTAGTGATCCAGGGGGGAGGGGGGAAACATTAATCTGATATATCAAGAATGTTTGGTTGTCCCATACGGTTATTTTGAAGCGCATATGAAATGGTCGTCCTCTTCGGTAATATAAAGATCCGTTGGTAGAAGAAATCCAGAATCCTTGGGGGTGCAGTGATAGGGCATTAAATACTGAATCAATGTTCAATTCCATTGCATATATTTCCATCGATAATGAAATACGTACATGGGTGTGTAAATTTACAGACCCTTATACGTTGAGTCATGTATGCAAATTTTGAGTGCGAGAATCCCCGGATTCAGCAGACCTTGGATTGGTAAATATTCGGAAAAGTCTTTTTCCAATCCGATATCCACAAGTATGGGATTCTAATATGGGCGATTTTCTTATTTTTAGAGGATCATTTTACTTTATTGATGAGAACATGGAAAGAAAGGAGAAAAGGAAGAGGAAGAATAAGAAAATAGAGTAAATAGGATGAGGAGGGAAGGGGGAAGGCTAGCTCTGTGCAAGCTGGTATCGTATATATTAGAGTTTCTTTGGAGGGGGTTTCGGTCAAATTTTATTTTTGTGACCTTTTATTTGCTGAGTTCAAATGGGAAATATATATTCTGTGATCTTTTTGATGACAGTGAGTGTGGGAAGTGGGTAAATACGTGAGGGGAAATAGAGATGCTTAAGAATCTAGAATTTTGGGACTTATTTAAGTGAATTAAAAAGGCGGTATAGAAAAGAGGCTTGCCTTTTTTTCTGTTGTTCTTGAACTAACCTCCATCCCTTACCCACAAAAATTTTCTTTTCTCCATTCACCCCCATCTAGAGGGCATCCCCACCTAGAGATTGACCCAGTGGAACGGGCAGTCTATCAACTAAACGGGGTTAGGAGGGTCCTACTAATCACCTTTTGTCTTTTCTTCCCCCCCCCCCGCCCTCGACAAAAATGAATTATTGTACCATTTTATTGTTATCTTTTTTTGTTTTTACACGTCAATAAAAAATGTTTTAAAAATTGGGAGTTACTAGGACGTCCCCCAATATGAAAGGGTGAATGCGGTATTATGGTGAAAGAAGATACTAGCTGGGAGAAACTTTTGACTTTGTTCAGTTCTGGAGTGACAAGGATGACCAACGACCCCCAAAATCCCCCCTTTTGAGTTGGCCATGTGCCTAAGTTTTTTGTTCATCGTTGATTTTGACTGTATTTTTTAACATGAATAAAAGATTTAATATCTCAAAGTGTAGTATCTGTTCTGCAGATGCTGCACTTAAGATAATTTGTACCATTCAATGGAGGGGAAACCCTCTATACTGGGACAATTATTATTTTTGGTAACCAGAGTGCCCCCTTTTTGCCTACTTTTAGGGGAGCTGGTTTTTACCCCACATTAAAAACGGCCTTGTGCCTAATTTGCTTTGGTGGGGAAGCAAATAAATACAAAAAAGGCGGGTATAATTATGAAATGGATTAGTGCACACAAACGGAACGAAGAACGTTAATTTAATTTGGGTCGGATTGCTAGTTGATTAGAGTTTAATTTTGATATTGATGGGAGGGGGTTATTGAGTTTTTATCATTTATTATTATGAGTTATTGTATATGTGAGAATCTATTAAAATAATCCGATGTGCTGATGCTTGTCAAAGTAGTGTAGTCTGGTTTAATTAAATTTATTTCAAAGGGCCTATATTGCTGTTTGGATACGATGTATAGATAAATGGGTTCTGCTATTAGTTGGATTGGAGTGGATGTCGGACTAAAGATTATTATATACCCGGGTTTAATTTGCTATTCTTAGAGTGGGGACGGGGGGGGGGATTTGATGCACATGTAGGGTTAAGCACATTTTTGGTCTAGAAGCAGTTAGATCTAACTATCTATATAACTATCTATGTATCTATCCATCGATATATACATACACACACATACATATATATGCATATACAGACACAAATACATGCAAATATATATATATATATATATATATATATAAACAAATAATTAATAAAACATGTTAAAAGACATCTTGAAAAAGAGTTAAAAACATTTAATTTAAAAAAAAAGGAAACACAAGACAAGTGGATAGTCCTTAATTCGCGGAGTTTCGAAGAAATACTCTCCTTCTCATCAGAGGGCAGGAATTAGCAAAATGCAGGATCGGATTTTGCATATAAAAGTATTTAATGAAACTACAAGTAAGTCACATATCTTACTTGGTTAAAAAAAAAGGTGAGGTAAGGGGAACAGGAGGCAAAAGAAAAATGATAAAAAGATTTCACATGAATGGACAGTCCGGTGAAGGGTAAAAATCCAAAAATGGTAAAATCCAAAACGATCGAATTTAAAATTTCAATCCAATGGGTAAAATATATATATATATATATATATATATATATATATATATATATATATATATGCCAACACATACGAACACGCATCTATGCATAGATACACACATGCACACACACGCACACATATATATATATATATATACACACACACACACACAGACAGATACAAACAATCATGTCTATACATATAACCACGTGCATGCACCTCTACAGATACCTACATACATACATTCGTAATTATTTGGGTTTTTCTAATAGTAATTCCTCCAGATTGGGAATGTTGTCCCAATATATCTGTGTGTACAAATGGTTCGCTGAGATTCAATCATTCAGGTATACGCGTATATATTCCTGTATATTATTAATATATGCACATGTATATATATACATGCATATTGATATTGTAAGGTGACTTAAGTAATTTTAAACTGGCTATACTTTATTTTTTCCTGTGTTTGCATAACGAGATTAGCTCATTTTTGGCGTTTATTGTGGCTTTAGGTTATTAGTGCAACAGCTTCTGAAATGCAAAGATTACAGAATTTAGTGGAATTGTTTACTAATTCTGTATCATTTGTAAGACAGTTTTGTCTAAAATGTTTGGCTAGTTTTTTTGCGATGAAGGTTCTTCGGCTGACTCTTGTTTCTCGATGTTGATGTACCATCTTGAAGTTTGGATTCATGGAGCTCATCAGTAGAGCTATGACAACAGCATATTCTTTTCATTGTTTTGACTCTCGTGTGTGTATCCGTGTATATTTTATATACGTTTATACAGAGTGATGTGGTTCTCGGTTGATTAACTGTGTCTAATTGTGTCGGATGTATACTGGAGAATCAAAACAATGAAAAGAATATTCTGTTGTCATAGCTCCTACTCATAAGATATTGCTCAGTGCTCATAATAGTGGTACGATGTTGATGGTCAATTTCTGAGAAACCAATACACCTGAGACACAAGTAATATATGTGCATATACCTGGAATAAACTGAGCGACTGATATAATGTAGTTATTTGAATAAAGTAACAAAGCTTTGAGTAATTGTAAAGAGAAAAAAGAAAAGAAATATATACAAAGAATCCAATTAATTAATGTGGAAAACGGAAAAAGTTAAAATTTTCCTCTTGAAGCAACAGACAGTTCTTTTGTATTATGCACTTCTGATTAATATCGATGAGATCGATTCAAATAATGTTTTTGGATTTCTCCCTCCGCCTAAAGTTCCGTTCTCGTTTTCTGATAATTTTTTTTTTTTTTTTTCCTTTTAATTATTCTCGCGTGTTCTTTCTTTGACTTGTCCGGTCGTTCTCCACTGCGAGGCAACAACACAGTGAAGCAGACAACACAAAATAGTACAAAAAAAAAAAAAAAAAAAATGAAGAAACAAAAATAAGGCAAAAAAAATGTAAAAAAAATAATGCAAAAAAAAATGTAAAAAAAAAAAAAATACAAAAAAATGGAAGAAAAAAAAAGTCTTCATAATCAAGCAATTCAACGAAACACCGATTTGATTAATACAAATGTTACTTTCTTGTTTCTAGAGACTTCTTAATTTTTCTGAAATTAATACCATACAGGATTAGGCAAGATTTTACACGCAATTATAGATATTTATTTGCTGTCCATCTCAGCAAAATGTAACACAAGGTCGGAAAATAGGAATATCCAGCCAGTGTCCCTAAAGGAGAGGCACTCTGACCTAGCAAAAACTGCCTGGGCATCCCTATCGACATTCCCCAGTTGGGGCACCTCAGGCAGCAAGCGATAAACTTGCCCCAAAAAGCCATGGGGCAAAGACTGGGAGGGTGGACATTATGGGTCATACCCAGGTTGCGTACCCCAGACTGACAGGTACTGAGCCAGTTCCTGGCCCCGGACCTGTCGGGCTGATTGTCAAGAACGGATTCTTGACTGGTACTTTCTACCCGGTCTCCAAGCAACCGCAGCAGCAAGGAGACTCATCCTCCAATATTAAAAAATTATAGGAGGGTATATGCAGTTGTGTGTACGTATGCAAACACATAATTTGTATACATATTCATACATATATGCACACGTATACATATTCATACATATATGCACACGTATACATATTCATATATATATGCACACGTATACATATTCATATATATATGCACACGTATACATATTCATATATATATGCACACGTATACATATTCATACATATATGCACACGTATACATATTCATACATATATGCACACGTATACATATTCATACATATATGCACACGTATACATATTCATATATATATGCACACGTATACATATTCATATATATATGCACACGTATACATATTCATATATATATATGCACACGTACACATATTCATACATATATGCACACGTATACATATTCATATATATATGCACACGTATACATATTCATACATATATGCACACGTATACATATTCATATATATATGCACACGTATACATATTCATATATATATGCACACGTATACATATTCATATATATATGCACACGTATACATATTCATATATATATGCACACGTACACATATTCATACATATATGCACACGTATACATATTCATATATATATGCACACGTATACATATTCATATATATATGCACACGTGTACATATTCATATATATATGCACACGTATACATATTCATACATATATGCACACGTATACATATTCATATATATATGCACACGTATACAGGCTGTCTCAAAAAATGTACTCACACTTTGACGATTATCAGCACTAACGGTGATCAATTTGAACATTTGTGAATTCAATAAGATTTGTTTTCTCCATTCGAAGCTATTCCGTTCTCTTGGTTCATAAATAAAGATTTTATTGTAATTTGAACTGTGCGTACATGTGTATATTTTTTGAGAAACCCTGCATATATACTTAAGAAGGACCATAAATGTACACGTATATACGGGATGGTAAAAAAAAAGGTATCTTATTTCGTTGTTCATATCAGGCTACATACATACTAGTGTTGGGTTGGTTAATTTGAATCAGAATCGGGAATCCGAAAAACTGGAACTTTTTTGGGGGGATATCAAAATCGGAAAGATTTGAGCCTATTTTCCGATGCCAAAACCAATTTCTTAAATCATCTTTTTTTTTTATTTTATTTTGGTTTATGAAGCATCTTCCACTGCTTGTAGTAATATAGGTACATTTAAGATGTGTTTTTACAGTAATCTGGACAAAATAACACTTTTATAGTTAAATATTTAGAGATTTATAAAGAATCGGAATCGGTAATTGTATAAATATTGGGAATTTAGTACAGAATCAGTAATTGTATTGGAATCGGGAAAAATATTGGAATCGTCCCATCACTAATACATACACATATATACAGTGTATCACAAAAGTGAGTACACCCCTCACATTTATTCAAATATTTAAATATATCTCTTCATGAGACAATACTGAAAAAAAATGATTTTTTGACGCAATGAAAAGTAGTCTGCCTGCAGCATATACAACAGAGTTAATTTATTTTCCCCTCAAAATAACTAAAAATATAGCCATTAAAAGCTAAATCCCCGTCAACAAAAGTGAGTACACCCCTTACGAAAAGTGGTCAATATTAACATACAACAGGTCAACTCTCAATATTTTGTGTGGTCGCCATTATTATCCAAAACTGCCTTCACTCAGTTTACCAGAGCTTCACATGTAGTCACTAGAATGCTCCTCCACTCTTCAATTACGACGTTGCAGATATTTTTGAATATATTTGAAATATGTGCATCTCTATCTTCTCCTTCAGGATGCCCCAAAGATGTTCTATTGGGTTCAAGTCTGGATACATGCTTGGCCAGTCCATCACCTTCACCTTCAGCGGTAGAATTTTGGATTTTACCAAGTCCTTCATTAATTTGGATCTTGTTATTGTCTAAATACATCTTCATGCGTGGACATCCATTTGAATATCTTTTTGTTTGTAGCTGTATATATTTCTATACAATCTTTCGAACATTATTTTCTGTCAAACGTTGAAGCTTTGCGCTAACTAGTAATGTTATCACAACTCCACATAAAATTCTTTTGTTAACCACTTTTATTCTGAAGAAAAAAGCCAAATTTTTTAAACTCCATGGAATAAGGAAGCACTACACTTTATCTTGTATTTCTTGTTTTGAATTATGAATGTTGTAAATCATTATTTGCATAATTTTAACACCCCTCATATCTATCTGTACATCTATCTATCTCTATAAATAAATACACACACATATATATATATATATATATATATATATATATATATATATATATATAATGAGAGAAAGACGAGCGGGGGGGGGGGCAGAGAGAGAGAGAGAGAGAGAGAGAAAGAAAAACAGGAATAAACCAAGTTATGTGTTCATTTTTGATGTAATGTATGACCCTGTTCCATTTCAGAAACGAAAAACGTCGTCGTAAACAAGGTCGTACATTTCATCATATCAAAATTATATTTTCAAATATTTGTATTGGTGTTTTGTTTTCTTAATTTCAGTCATCCAGAGGAAGTCTCGAAATAAAGACGAAACGTTGATGAACACATAACTTGATTTGCTCCCTTTTCTATTTCTCTATTTCGTCGGAATACTATTTCAATTATTCTCATCATATATATATATATTATACACATTCCTATGAATTTTTTTTTTCATATTAAAAACTCTTTTTTCTATTTATTTGAAAACAAAGTACAACTTTGTTATATGGGTCATGGAATTGCATTCATCTGCAAAAGATCTAGCTAATTTGCATATTCTTTTAAACATTCATTTTAATTAATTCCTTATTAGTTTTTTTGTTTTCTTATGGGATGATCATCTTTTGTTAACTATTATGTGTAATTATGTTCATGCAGATATTCTACATGATTTATACTTGCGTAATATTTGCATAAAAAAGTTATAGTAAACACAAACCTCTTTCTTTAAATATTTATGTATGCGTATATATATTTGTTTGAGAAATTTTGCCCGAAAAACTCGTTTGTCAGTTTTTGGTCTACAGACATGAAACTTAATATATAGGGTATTCGAAACCATGCTAAACTTTATTTTTTTTTTTTAGCCGGGGAAAATCGGTGTAAAAGTATGAAAATTAAAGAAATGCTATTTGTCAAGTGGAAGTCGAACGACAGCATTACGAATATGCATGCGTAACGTAACAGCCATTGGTTCATGTTTTCATTTTTAGCTTTGCAGCAAACATGTCTTCATAGCTCAGGCATTCATGACAAAGGAAAAAGTAAATTGTAAGCTCAACATTTTGGTTTCGATTCTTGGTGGTGGCGGGCGCACAAGTCATTTTTTTTTTTTAACTTTTTAAATCATTACAATATATTGGGTCCAATATAATAAAATAAATACGAAGTCTGCATTAATCAAAGTATCATATTTAAACGTATATATATATATATATATATATATATATATATATATATGATTACTTAATTTAATCACATAAATTAATATACGAAAGTATAAATTTATGCGTAAACTTTAAGTATTTACTTCAACAGTGCTCAATATGTAGGTAGAGCTAGGTAGTAAGTTATAAAATATATATAGCAATTAAGCTACACAGAATCTTCCGCGTTTCATCCACGCTAGGATTGATAGTGTAGATGAAACACGGAAGATTTTGTGTAGCTTAATTGGCATATATATATATATTATAACTTACTATATATATATATTTAAAAGAGTGTAGCCATCAACAATTGTAGGTTTTTCATACTTTTATCATTTTTTAATATTTTAAAATATTTTCCTACCGCGTTTCAAGCCTTTTTCAGCTCTCTTCAAATATTTTTATATAGAGTTTTTTTTTTTTTAGTTAAAAGTTTGGAATTCCTTTTTAAAAAACATTTTATCTCTACAAATACTGATTGTGTTTTTCAGAGAAAAAAATATATATATATATACATATATATATATATATATATATATATATATATATATATATACTAGCATGGGTGCCTGGCGTTTCCCGGGTGTTTGGCGGTATGTGTTGGGCAAAAAAAAATATTTTTTTTTAAAAGTGGTAGTAGGAAGGCAGGCAGGCTCGAACCCGTACTGTGAAGGAGGAAAAGAACAGGAAAAAAAACGCGGCATCTTTGCTGTTACGACCACCTCCAAACTGGAAGTGACGTAGGTTTAAATTAACGCTAGACAATCGAAAAGAGGGGATGACTTTTGAAAATATCGGCGAAAAAAGCGACCCCTCCCTGTAGAAAAGTGCCTCGTAAACGGTGAAGAAATTAATGTTTTTAGTCAATTTTTCGGTATTTGCCGTCTGAAGGATTGAGCTTTAAAACGATACTGATATTGTGAAAATCCGTCGCTTCTGTCGAAAGTTTTAGGCAGACATGCAAACATACATATATATATATATATATAATATTTTATTTATTTATTATTTTTTTAAACAGTAATCTACAGACATGCATGTTTCGGGGCCTTACCCTCTTCAGCATAGCTTGACTGTTTCTAGGAATTGAACCCCGGACCTTGTGTATTACAAACCAGCGTTTAATCCATTAAGCTATGAAGCCATAGATAATTTTACTGTTTATCTTTAATGTTTATATATTTTACATAGATTTGTTGTTGATTTTTTAAAAACGATAACATGGTTAACTTAGCGTCTTCACCTTGAAGATCTTTTTTCTTAGAAAATCGACCACATTTAAAATAAGAGCGATTTTCTAAGAAAAAACATCTTCAAGGTGAAGACGTTAAGTTAACCGTATTATCGCTTACAAAAAAATCAACAACAAATTATGTATGTATATATATATATATATATAAGAGAGAAAGAAAATTAACTTTACAATTAAAATTTATTGCTCGACTGAATACTCTAAAAAACAAATTACGAAGTCCTTATTCCGCGGAGTTTCAAAGAATGCTATTCTTGCTATTCTTCTCATCAGAGGACAGAAAGAAATCAGCAAATTATATTTGTAGCAATGCTAGAATGTGCTGGTTATAGCATTAAGTGAAACTGCAATTTATTGTAGTCATAAATTGCCAAGAAAAACAAGTGAAAAATGTTGGATATGTAAAAAAAAAAATAAAAACAAACCGCGCATAATATTTCAGCTTGCATGAAAATTCTCTCAAGGTTATCCGAAAGGCAGAAAATATTTCATTAGAGAGAATGGAGCCCAAAATTAAGTCCAGTGTATTGATGCATATAGTCTGGTTGGAAAGTTTTTAAAGCAGCTGAAATAATGAAAATTGTTTTTTTTTGGACAGTGCAGTAGTCCAAAGAGAACTTTACCATTGCGTATATCAGGTAAACACTACATATATATATATATATATATATATATATACACACACACACACACACACACGCGTATATGTACACATTTATCCATACACATTTTTTGGGATGTCTACTTTAAGTTTTGAGAGACAAGGGATATTTTTTATAAGATTGCTAGTCGACTACGTCATCAT
This sequence comes from Euprymna scolopes, assembly GCF_053919585.1. NCBI lineage: Eukaryota > Metazoa > Mollusca > Cephalopoda > Sepiida > Sepiolidae > Euprymna > Euprymna scolopes. Next base: position 22,056,315 of record NC_136492.1, on the reverse strand, counting down.
CATGTCTAGATTCAGTCTCATCAGATTCTTGTTGAACCAACCTCTTAAATGATTAAATTCTTCCCAGTTTCAACCATCATTATCAATCCTCACGATGTTGTCTTACTGTCCTCGTGACAAAGTCAGTAATCATTATCCTTGAGTGATTTTTTGGCTTTGATAAGCAGTTACTCATTACTAGCAAAAAAAAAAGGAAAGAATAACATATTCAAATGATTATCGCATAATGTAATCTTTTATTTATTTATTTTGTTTCCACACTACTGTTAAAAGTACAGTTTTAAACAAAGAAATTTCCAGAGACAGAAACAGATGGATGGTGAAAAGCTGCATAACGACGCAGCAACGAACTTCGGTAGTCTTCATTATTCTTGGAATTGGCAGGAAATGGCAATCTTACAAGAATGAAATTCCATGAAGAAGTCTTGCGGCAAGGTCATAATTCTACATTAATCTTGTCATTGTAAATTCTAAAATGCTGAATGGTTCTCAACGTTTCCATTAAAGCAGCTCAATGAAATATTAATTGTGAGCAAGTCTTTGGACACAATCATACACGAGAACAGCAGAATATAAAATATAAGGTGCGATAAAATAATCAATTGTTAACTATTCTGTCCTTTCGACTAACAATTTCTGTGGTTAAAATCGACACACTGCTGTCAAAGTTTACTACTCCAAACTTGATACACTGCTGTCAAAACTCACGACTTACAATTCGCCTAAGCAGCATCTCATTTGCATATGAGTAGGGAGAAATCTCGTTACGTTACAAGACCGACCAGCATATAATTAGACGCAGCAATCATAATTTTTTTTTCTTAGTTCTTTTTTTTTTTTGTCTGCTACCAGACCCTACAAAGCTTTGTACCAATTTTTATTTGATTACAAGCGACGACTAAGCATTTAATCACGTAAGGTATGAAGCGTGGATAAAAACACTGAGCTGCACACGACAACTCTAATTTGACTCTAATCGCGGCTACTGAGAGCGGCCGTGGTCTAATCCTCCCTAATTTGTGACATAAACAAAAAAAAATTTTTCTGCTACTATTTATCTACTACTTTTTAAATACAAAGTTTATACAGGTTGACTACTCCCCCCTCTCCGACCCCCCCCCCCGCCATGAAATGATTCATAAAATTAACAATCCCTTCCCCAATCTAACCACATTTGGTATAAATAAACTTCACTCTATGTCGAACTCGTCCAAAAAGTTTTAATCATTACTGTCCAACTATCTTTGTTTTATCACGATTTAATAATATGTGGGGGAGACTTTGATGATCATCTCATCAGTAGGAGGTGTAACCACAAATGAGCTTTATACTCACCGGATCTTAACTCCACAGATTTTAAGCTCTTATGTTAACCCAAAGATAATGCACTTACTCGTAGCAGCATTCACCCGTAGAAGGTTGAGATGGCTCCAATGGTATTAACTGTCGTTTATGACTTAGTATAAATTCAAAACCAGCATCCCAGAGTCTGAAGCCTGAAATTCTACCACCAAAATAATTCCCACTAATGTTTTAATAGCATATATATATATATATATATATATATATATATATATATATATATATATATAAAGCTGAATGTGTGTGTGTGTGTGTGTGCGTGTGTGTGTGTGTGTGTGTGTGGTCCTATATGGTTGACTATTTTTAAAAACTGATTACATATAATGATAGAAGATGTATCGAGACACAGGAATGGGTATGTTTGATCTGGCAGAACGGTGGTTCATTAAAATTGTGGGGTCTGCGTTCATGCCTGGTCTACAAAGTATGGAAATAAAAAATTAAAAAAAAACGTTTATAAGTGTTTTTGATATAGATGTACATGAGAATACTTTGATAAGTATGTTTTAACTTAAATAGGGATGGTATAATAAAATTGTGGGGTCTGCATTCGTGCCTTGCCTCCATAGAATGGAAATAGGCACAAACTTTAATAAAGACTTTTCATATCTATCTGCGTGAGTATACTTTGATAATTATGTTTCAGTTTGAAGAAATATAGTATAATAAAATTATGGGGTGTTCGTTCGCGGATGACCTCCATAGAATGGAAATATGTCACAAAGTTTAACAAGGGTTTTTAATATAGATCCACAGAATATTGTGATAAGTGTTTCAGTGTGAACAGGTATGGTATAATAAATTATGGGGTTTACCTATTATATTTTTACTTTCAACATATTTTGCTTTGGTTTTGATACTCCGAAATTCAAAGCTATCTCTTTACAACCCGTCCTTTTCATAACCTATCATACTTTCATAAATCAGAGTCCATTTTCTGTAGGCTGTTTTTGAACCCAGTCAACGACGGGTACTTTTGCTAGTATATAATTGCGGCAAAAAGAAATTCTGCACTTGTCATTTTGAAAAAAAAAATGACAAGTGCAGACTTTCTTTTTGCCGCAATTATATATATATAGTTTAAGCTAAGTTGAATGTAACTGATTAAACAACCTATACCTTATTTGATTCGCCTTTTATTCCTCTATAATTATATCTGTTTATATTTGACTTTTAATTGAAGCGTCGGGTTTGTATTACTGTACACATAGATTCGAAAAAGTTGTCAAAAAACAAATATATAACAAATAAATGTTATCAAAGGCAAGATAAGTTACTTTTCTACCAAACTGGATATATTTTTCGTGTTTTTATTCAATGTAACATGTTTATTCAGCTCGAAAACTATACAGTGTTTATCGATGTATTGGAACATTCAAGATGGCGTCTTATTCTCTCTTTAACACGGTAAGTGTGGGAAAAGATGTTATAAATAAAAAAACGGATAAAATACTGTTAAAAACTCGCTCAATATATGTTACCGTGACATAGGTTGACATATATTCGGCGGGGTTTTAATAGTATTTTGTATAGTTTTTTATTTATACCACCTTTTTCCATACTTACGGTGTTAAAGAGGGTGTGAGACGCCATCTTGAATTTTCGAATACATCGGTAAACACTGTATGTTTTTCGAGCTGAATAAATATGTTACATTGAATAAAAACACAAAAAAAAATATCCAGTTTGGCAGAAAAGTAACTTATCTTGCCTTTGATAACATTTATTTGTTATATATTTGTTTTTTGACAACTTTTTCGAATCTATGTGTACAGTAATACAAAACCGAAGCATCATAATTAAAAATTAACTTCAAATCGAGAAGGTAAAAAAAAACTCTGCAGCAACAAATGAGCTTAAAATATCCACCTTTCAGGCAAAAAAAATCATCTCTAATCGTAATTGTTCTTGTTGTAGGTTATACAACGTAACATTTAGTCCATATGTCTTGACTTTCTCTTTGTGATCGTCAGGAGCTCATTAATCTCCACTTTTCTGGTTTATCCAATCAAGAAATTGTCTGCAGATTGAAATGTGATGAAAAATGGTATGAATGACTGCAAAAGTATCAAAACTCCAGTAGCGTTTGTGATGCCCATAAATCTGGTCGTTCTAGAGTTATTTCTGACAGGAGAGGCAATGCTATTAAGATCCGCAACCTCAGAAATAGGTTTACAATGGCTTCACTAAATCTAACAACAGTGTTCTCTTGTTAAAAAGTAGTCTCTTTCTACAATTAAGAACAGATTGAATGAATTTGCGAGGCTGTATTGCATGACGCTAGCCAATGATTTTTGTCAAGAAAAGTAAACGCCGATTGGACTTCGTTAAATGCAATAAAGATCATGACTCTTCATATTGGTTGAAAGTAATTTTTAGCGACAAAAGCAAGTTCAATAGGCTAGGCAGTGATGGTAGGCTGTACGTCCGTCGAAGGAAAGACGAGGAATTTAATTCTAGGTGCAAAGTATCAACGCTGCAAGGTGGTGGAGGTTCAGGTTTGGTGTGGGGTGTTATTAGTGCCAATAGTCCAAGGCCTATAGTTCGCTTACAAGGTTGAATTAATTCGCCCAAGTACATTAATATAATGACTACGCATTTTCTACCCTACTTTGACCGAAGTTTGGATGATAATCCCATTTTCATACAGGATAATGCACCCATTCACACAGCTGGCAATGTCAAGAGGTTCCTTAAAGGAAATTATATTCTGTGCTTAGATTGGCTTGCAGAATCTCCATACCTCAATCCTACCGAAAACGTATGGCATTACATCAAGAAACAGCCATGCAATCATAAGATTTAAAATTTGGAAGAAGTTTGGACAAAAATTAAAGAGAAGTGGGATGCCCTTTTGCCGAAGTATTGCCGCAGACTAATTCAAAGAATGGCCAAAAGATTGCAGGCTGTCAAATTGCAGAAGGGTTATGCTACTAAATATTAATGAGTTCGTATTGTTCCTGTTGTATTTGTGTTGCATTAATGTTATAAAGTTACATTTAAATAATAATTTTCCATTTTGCGGAGTTTCTTTTTTCCTTTTCGATTTGAAGTTAACTTTTTAAATTGACGTGAATACCAGAACACTTACATTAAACGTCAAATACGAACAGGTAAAATTATAGAGGAATAAAAAGCGAATCAAACGGACTTTCTCTCTATATATATAATAAACTCTCCTATCGAATCCCGACGTGTATATATATATATATATATATATATAATTATTCCAGGTTAAAGATAACCAAAGTAAAACCTAATGAATTAACCAAGGTCATTGATAAAAAAACAAAACAAAAACATTTATTATTTTAATTAGAATTCATTATTGAGATGAGTATTATTTATATTAATTTATTTATTGCGGACTATTATTCTCATCTTTATTAGTTATTGTTTCACAACGTTTCGGCCAACTATTCCTCTGGCCTTCGTCTGGCCGGCCAGAGGCTTACTTGGCCAAAAACGTGGTGAGACGACAACTACGGATGGCAGTGATTGCTGAGAATGCAGTTAGGAGATTCGAAGTTCCTATTCATCGCGGTTACCACCTGACGAATTAAATTAAATTAAAAGAAAGACATGTAAATTACATGGTCACGGCAATAACAGAGCTACTGTTTCGGTCAAATAATGATTTATTTGGGTGACCTACACTCCAGTTTCATGAAGACACACTCTTAAACACACACACACACACACACACACACACACACACACACACACACACACACAAACTTTGTGAACCATATCGATGTCACAGTCCCAAATGATTTTAGCCTTAATAGAGCCGAACAGGAAAAGATAACAAAATATCAGGACCTAAAACATGATCTGAAAACGACATGGTGTCTGAAAGAAATAAACATTATACCGGTTGTGATAGGAGCGACTGGCTTAATAAAAAAGAATCTTCATAAATACTTAGAAGCAATCCCTGGAAGACCAAACTGTAATGAAATTACAGATAGCAGCCATAAAGGGAACAGCAGCTATTCTTAAAAGAGCCCTCGGATATAAATTTAAATCATAACAGAATCAAGTGTTAGCTCCAGGAAGGAGCCCCTTGATCTCTTAAAACTTACTGAAGTTGAAAAAAAAAAAAAAAAAAAACCCTCTCTGAACCGTTCGACCGCCCTTGCTTGCATCTTGTCTATCAAAAACATTGTTGCCATGGAAACTAGCCTGTACTCACTAAAATTCACACCCCTTTTCACAGTTCAACCATATTGAACACAAATAAGCTTCAGCATTTGCTTAACCTGTAAACATGAAACTATGTTTTATTATGTTTGTGTTTCGGTTTCGATTCTCGTTGATGGCACTTAAATCACATTTTTTTCTACTTTAGAATCATGACTATATATTGGGTACAATATAATATGCAATAATTGACTCTATAATAATAAATACGAAATCCGAATAAATTAAATATCATATTTAAGAGTACTTTATGGCCAGGCAATGCTGGGCTAGTACATATATATATTATTTTTCTTGTACACATGTTTGTGAATTATTCCATGGATTTCTGCCTTTGGATTATTATGGACCATCTTCTTCCAATTACGGGATGTCTTTGGATTTTACTTGTACAAATGGAAATTCTTTTAACTTTCTTGAAGTTTTACATTTGGATTTTACCGTCACTGGATTATTTATCTTCCACCAGACTATCCATTCATGTGTAATCACCTTTTCCTCCACCATATTCCCTCTGCTTCACTTTTTTTGTTTTCAAGTAAGATCTTTGACTTATTTGTTGTTTCATCAAATACTTTTGCATGCAAAATCCGATCCCGCATTTTGCTAATTCCTACCCTCTGATGAGAAGGAGAGTATGTCTTTGAAACTCCGCAGATTAAGGACTATCCATTTATCTAGTGTTTCCTTTTCAGATTAAATATGTTTTTAACTCATTTCAAAGTGTTTTTTAACATATTTTATTAACTGTTTGCTCATATATATATATATATATATATATATATATGTATATATATATAAATATATATATACATATATATATGCATATATATATATATATACATATATATACATATATGATGATTGCAACGTCTTCTCAGACGAGTGCCACTCCCTCAGACATTTAAAATCCATGAGCCCAAATGTCCAAGGGAGTATCTATACAAAGATGATGTTACAGAGTCTTAGCTTTGTACGACAGCTAAGTCTCTCTCTCTGTTCAAAATGTTGAGATCCAGCAACAAGCAAGAGCAAGATAGCCAGCAACAAATTAAACTGCAGACCAGCTTAATGTGGGTACTGGTCTTCCGCTTTATGGTTTTTTTAAATCAGAGATTTGCTTCTCCTAGAAAGGTTGCCTTCACCACGGCTTACGGGAGCCCTCTCTACCCCAATACACATATACACACACACAAATATACACGGTGCTAGTTGGCCGTTGACCCAGAAAAAGAGTTCATTCGCCCTTTGGAAGGTCTTGTTTTTAATCCTTCAGGGAGACTAGCCGCCCTCCTCACCAAACAAGTCTGGTGGGGGAACCAGTTTAGTCACCGGTGACCCGACCATGAGGCAGGTAGTACTGGGTTACATGGTACCAGTAGCATATGACATGACCTGACATAATATATATATATATATATATATACATACACACACTAGCAGATTAGCCAGCGTTGCCTATTCGCAATATATGCATAAATATCATATTTTAATTAATGCAGAATTCTAATTTATTATAAACAGAAATTTCCTAGGTATTTCACGTAACATTAAATTCCTTTTATAAAAGATGAAGTAAAAAAAAAAAAAACGGAACGAAACTGAGGCGTGTTCATGCAAGTATTAGGATTATTCTAACCTGTTCACTTCTTGTAAGTAAAAAAAAAAATACTTGAGCTGAGATCGAAACCAAAACCTAAAGACAGTGAGTCAAGTATGATAACCATTAGATCAGCATGGCATGATCTTTAAAAAGTGTTTTCAAACCAACTTATACTTATTATAAAGAAGCTGTCGTGTTTCACAACCGTGCATGCGCAGTCATGAAACACTTGAAAACAGATGAAAATCCAATCGTCGGTACATACCAATTTTTCAATTTTTACCCCTTGACAGCCTTTTTTCCAGATAAAACTGTATGGTAACCAACAGTCAATCAATCAAAAAAAAAAAAAAAAAAACGTCTCTACGTTCCTTACAGATTTTGAGAATTTTTTAACACAATTTTATAACTTTCGTTTTACTGAACGAAAATTGAAAATTTTTTTTTCAAAATATAGTTGAGGGGGTGACTTATGAACTGTAAAAATTGTTTGAAACTTAGTCACAAAATGAGTGAGCGATGAAGCTTTAAAGCAGTTCTAAATGGGTAAAACTAACACTTAGCCATATATTCAAACATGGTAGTGTTTGAATGATAATAATCCTGATAAAAAAAAAAAAGGTTGAGGAACATAAACGTTGCACGTGTTAACAATTGCTGCTATTAATATTTTGGGTGTAACATCAAGCCAACGAAATTAAGTCATGTTGCACTTGATGACTTCCATGTGCACACATCCTTGATGAATCCACGATGGCCGAGGGTTATCAAGAATTTAATCAACAGAAATATTTTGGGGAACTTTCGTGAAGCAAAAGATTCTTCAAATGATGGATACCCTGTGGAACGATTCTGCTCACTATGCGCTTATCTTTTTTTTAAATGAAGGACTTTTCCAAAATCATGCTGTAACCTCCATCTTGCTTTCTCTTCGATTAACAATAATTCAACTAGAAATAATAATCTCATATTATGTTTCTGTATTTTTTAGATGAGGCTTGGTAATTTGAAGCATTTGAATTATTCGGACTACTCTTCTCATCTTGGTTTGGTTGTTTTGTTTTACGGCATATCAACCCAACAGTTTTTATGCTTCAAGTTCTTTATATCTTCAAATATTTATTTGTAGAGTTTGGTTTCGTTGTTTTACAGCATATCAACCCTTTTCGAGTTATTTAATGCCGAATCCAGTTATTTTGGAAATAGTATTCATGTTGCATTCAGTTATTTTGTAGAAGGTTTCACATCTTCAATCGCTAGTTTGTAGCGTTTCTTTTAATTAATTCCTCACAACATTTCAGTCTGCGTAACCCCTGACCTTCTTCGGGTGTATCTTGTAATTTTTTTGTCTAACTCAGGAATCTGCACGGAATTTTGAATTGAATCCTTTATTTGATATATGGGGTGGAGGTGAGGTAGGATGTTCTCGTTTTGTCAGCCATGACCAAGTAGAAATCGCAGTTGTATTCTTCACATTGCTAGCACTGAAGAATTAACCTTCAACCTCGAAATGAGTGTCACTTAAAACTGAATTTTACCAAGTATTTTATCCTTGCGGACAATTTCTATTTACTTAGAATTTCTACCCTGTCACGACCGACAGAATGAAGGAATAATAAAAAAAGAAAAGTCTTCGTCAAAAAAGATGAATATTATCAAAAGTATCAGTAAAAAAAAAATGTAAGCAAATAATCTTTATAAAAAAAAAAAAAAAAAAGGAGGGAAAGATCCACCTTAAACCACTAACCTAGTTCTAAAACAGATCCTTTGTCCGATAAAATGCATGCCCATTGGCTGATAGGAGGGGGCGCGGTGGATACTAGAAAGCTGATTGGCTAACTAGAAATCCTCAACATATATAAAAACAAGAAGCAACCACAAAATGCGCGCATAAGCCTGACGAATCCTACAGTGGATGAAACGCAGAATATTCAGTGTAGCTTAAT